>NW_021703785.1:64424616-64643405 GCF_005190385.1 Monodon monoceros | reverse complement strand
ATATATATATATATATATATATATATATATATATATATATATATATAAACACATCACAATGTATACTTTAAATATATTACAATGTATTTGTCAGTTATACCTCAATAAAGCTGGGGTTGGGAGAGACTTCTCTGACCCCATGGCACACTTCCCTTCCCCATCATAACACTTACCTCACAGATACCCTTCATTCAATAAATATCTCCTGAGCACCAATTATACATCAGTCAGTATTGAAAGTATGGAGGTAGAGCATTAAACAAAACAGACTAAATTGTTAAAACTGCCTAATACTTGTTTGCTATTTTCCATAGGACCTGAAGTTCCAGGATTCCAGAAATACAGTCTTTCCTGCCAGCATCTCAATCTCCAATGCTTAGCACTGGATTTGGCACATAATAAGCTCTTAAAATTAGCTTCTGTTTAACGAATATTACTGAATGACAAAAGCATGACACTTTAGCATATAACAAAAACCTCCCGTACTCAACTGAAAATGCTGTCTTTAGTTAAATTCTGCTATTGTTATAAATAAGCCAGTGACCACCAAAAACACCTAAGTGTTCCTTTAAAAGAAAAATTCAAACACCCTTGGTGTTCAGTGGACTTGGGTGCTACATAAAAGGGGGAAAAAGAATGAGGAATATTGTTAGAGAAAATGTACTTTGTATTGATATCTTCCATTCTTCCTCAATTCTGAGGAATAAGTCTTGCAGCAGCCAGCACACAGATACAAAAGGACACCAAAACAAAACAAAAATAAAGCCCAAAAAACTTTCTTCCCACACAAATTGCATGGTACCACATGGCAATACGTTTCCATACCCAAGTCCACATGACACCAAAGGCAAGTGTTAACATAGAAAATATGTTTGGGGGCTTGGGTGATTCATCCATCAGGCAGATTTTAGGTCCAAATTTTCCTGAAGTTGCTCCTCCCAGGGATGAAGATGGAAACTCCCCAAAGTGACCCAGCCAGAGCCCTGCAATGGAGAGAGCCAGACAGCACCCTTTCCTGGTAACAAGCATTCTACTTAACACTCACCACTTAAGGTCTTTCCTTCTGGGAGCCTAGTCTCAAATGCCACATGACAAAGATGGCACAGAAATCATGCTACATCCATGTCAGGTGGGCACACACAATGGCTTCCCTGCACCCTTATCATTTTTCACTTTAGCTTTCCCTTTCTTTTTTTTACCTACTTCCCTTCTACCATCCTTGTTTAATGGACCCCCTGTGAGCTATTCATGAAAATTCTTTAAACTAGGAAGAAAACTGATTACTAAGATTTATGAGGTTATGATTTATTTACCTCTTAAGGAAAGAGGCAATCCATCACATTTTGAAAGACTAGACAATCAAGTTCTGCCTGTATTTATATGATATTGTAAAGCTGCTTTCTTGAAGAACAGCTAAGCCACCAACTTAAAGATGATGCTGACTCACTGTGGGCAGATATTTTGGACAGGAATATTTTAGAGGCCAGTGTATTTGCCACTAAGAACATTTTCAATGGAAAATAAACTCAATAGTGTAATTATTTTGACTGAATATTGAATGGCATTTAAATAAATTCATTTGAACAAACGTATGCTAAACATCTATCAATACTATGGACTAAGTGCTATGCTAGATGGGATGGGTTTCCTACCAACCAGGGGCTCATGGGAACTCACAGTATAATAGGGAGACAGATAACTAAATAAAAAATTATAACACAATGCTAATTGCTAAAAACAAAGTTGAAACTTGCCCACATTGGAAAGGTCAAAATCTGTCTGCATGAAACCAAAACCATGAGTCATGTCCATTTTTGACTGTTGGCATTAAAGGATTTTCAATCTTTTACAGAAGAAAAAAGGATGTTATAGGACAAACCAAATATGAATAAAAGATCTTTTTTCAGTACATAAAAAGAAAAAAGAGGGTAAAGATAAGTACAAAATGTGAGTCTACTGGTCAACCTTTTCCCTTATTTTATTTTATTTTTTTACAGTAGGTCCTTGTTGGTTATCTATTTTAAATATAGCAGTGTGTACATGTCAATCCCAAACTCCCTAACTATCCCTTCCCACGACCCTTCCCCTGCTGGTAACCATAAGGTCATTCTCTAAATCTGTTTCTATTTTGTAAATAAGTTCATTTGTACTCTTTTCAAAACTTTCCAGTTGTATGTGCTATTCCATCTCAGACAACTCTTATGTTGGAAAACAATCTGATAAGTGAATTTTAACTGAGATGCTAATGGCTTGTAGTCTAAGACATGATCATACTGGAAAATTTTACACTAACAGGCCACACTTAGAAATAAAAGCCTTAACTCACTATTATGAATCACTAGAGTATCTAGCGTTACATGAGTTTTATCTCCAAATCTGAATGCCCTGCCCTGATTTGTTCAAATCAAAATACTTGGGCATTCATCAACTCCATCCAGATGAAACACTGGTCTAAGCCACATGTATTCAGAAACAAATTACTTGGTAGACTACAGTTTTAAATCAAAACATCTGTGATATAAAATTCACAGTAACAAAAACAAAATGATAAGTCTATATAAAACTATTACCATCAGAAAATATGGTAATCATGGGAAAATGACTCGAGCTATATTTTTTTAATGGCCTGGGCCATATATTTGCTTTCTGTTTTCCCTTTTTTTTTTTGCCATACGCGGGCCTCTCACTGTTGTGGCCTCTCCCGTTGTGGAGCACAGGCTCTGGACGCGCAGGCTCAGCGGCCATGGCTCACGGGACCAGCCGCTCCGCGGCATGTGGGATCTTCCCGGACCGAGGCACGAACCCGTGTCCCCTGCATCGGCAGGCGGACTCTCAACCACTGCGCCACCAGGAAAGCCCTGTTTTTCCCTTTTACAAGAAAACTCAGGACTATGATAAAGCAACTTTTAAAGGAGTAATTTAATATATTCACATCCTTAACTAGGCATATATTCAAACACCTCAACTGGGTATAACCATTGCATGTGGTAAGATTTCAACCTTGAAGCAACAACATCCCAGATCAGCAGCAAGCAGGTAGTCTGTAATTCATGCAACTGCTGCTAAGAAAAAAAATTAATAAATAAACTCAAGAAGAAACTAATGGAGGAAAAAGCATCTTTTGATTTACAGAGCAGTCTTCCAAATACCACTCAGATTAGAATTTGTACTAGCAGGGATTTTATAAATCACCCAAGATCAAGGGTTATCTGGAAATCCCATTCTAGAATAAGGCAAAGAGAAGCTCTCTAATTCTACCGCTGGAATATACAATGCCTGGCCGTCATACCTGGGCCAGGATTCTGGGAGGTGAGCCCAAGGGTGATGTAGGTAGGTCATAGTCGTAAGCCATAGTCCTCAAAACAGCAACTTGTAGACCAAGATAACTTCCTAGCAAAGTCAGAATTTTAGAAGTCTATATCAAGCATCAGATCAAAGGCGTGGTCACAGAAGTGAAATCCTTGTACAAGGTGGCCCTCCAAGCACCAAGAAGGGAACGGGGAAGCTACGTTGGAGAAAAACTGAGATTCCCTGGCTTGCCTCTTCATAGTGTCCATTACTTCACTGTATGGGGTGAAGAAAGCAAAGACAGAGCAGATTTAAACAGAGAAGCCCTTCCAAACAGAAGTTGTACTTCAAGAAAAAAATGCACTTCAAGAAAAAAATGTTTCCGAATTAAGATATGGGGTATGCACTAGTGGGTGAAGATTAGGAAGCCCCAAGAGATAGAGTGAATGCTAAATTCCTAAATTCCTCTCAACTTTATTCAACAGATTTCCTTTCCCGAAGTGCCAAATTATTTTGGTTTCACTAAACTTAATCCCAAACACAAAGCTTCAGTTCATTAAAATAGCAACACCGAATGCTCTCTGTGGCTAATTCAGTTGGTTTCAAAACTTCAGCAAAGGGCTTTCCTGGTGGCGCAGTGGTTAAGAATCCACCTGCCCATGCAGGGGACACGGGTTTGAGCCCTGCTCCCGGAAGATCCCACATGCCGCGGAGCAACTAAGCCCATGCACCACAACTACAGAGCCTGCGCTCTAGAGCCCGTGTGCCACAACTACTGAGCCCACGTGCCACAACTACTGAGCCCACGTGCCACAACTACTGAAGTCCACACACCTAGAGCCCGTGCTCCGCAACAAGAGAAGCCACCGCAATGAGAAGCCCGCGCACCCCCTCTAAGAGTAGCCTCCACTCGAGGCAACTAAAGAAAGCCTGCGTGCAGCAACAAAGACCCAGCGCAGCCAAAAATAAACAAATGAGTTAATTAAATTAAAAAAAAAAAAAACTTCAGCAAAGCCCTTTTAATAGTTTCAAGCAAATTACACATCAAAATTGCTATTGGGGGCTTCCCTGGTGGCGCAGTGGTTGAGAGTCCGCCTGCCGATGCAGGGAACGCGGGTTCGTGCCCTGGTCCGGGAAGATCCCACATGCCGCGGGGTGGCTGGGCCCGTGAGCCATGGCTGCTAAGCCTGCGTGTCCGGAGCTTGTGCTCCGCAATGGGAGAGGCCACAATAGTGAGAGGACCACGTACGGCAAAAAAAAAAACAACAAAAAAACCCAAAAAACTGCTATTGGGGCTGCCTAGCAACAAAGCTAACTGCATAACATAAACTCACTGCAAATTGTTAGTAAAACAGATCTTTACTCAAATATAAAAGTTTTTCCCCACAAAAATATTTTCTAAATGTATGATGTGGAAATACCATAGAGAATATTCTACTAGACTATCATATATATGAAAAGTATGAAAAACTCAATATATACGCAAAATCAATTTACCTCTGGAAATTAATGCTTTAATAAATCTCTTGGTTTACTTTCTCCCCCACGTCCTGTATGTCATAATATGTTCCCTGACTTATGAACTAGAGGTGATTTCTTCTGAAACCATGAATATCTCTTTATGGCATCATCCATTGAAGTAACTGTCCTGCTGGTTAGCACTACCATCCTATTCATGGTGCTGAGTTTGATGGAAAGCCTTTAAATTAGCCATGTGAGAATTTACTCTGACTTGTTCTTATACGGATGAAGAACATAGTCTTATTTATTCCAGAAAAATATTTGTTTACATGCTAACAAATCTACAATAAAAATCAAGAAGAGTATGCATAGCCAATGTCACTGGACTATTTTCACACAAGAACTAGATAAATCCTACAATCTCATCAACCTTACGATCACTAATATTAATAGATTATCCTGTGGTAGTAGTGATTGTGCCTTCATAAATATCAAATACATTTTTTTTTTTTTTTTTTTTTGCGGTACGCGGGCCTCTCACTGTTGTGGCCTCTCCCGTTGCGGAGCACAGGCTCCGGACGCGCAGGTTCAGCGGCCATGGCTCACGGGCCCAGCCGCTCCGCAGCATGTGGGATCTTCCCGGACCGGCGCACGAACCCGTGTCCCCTGCATCGGCAGGCGGACTCTCAACCACTGTGCCACCAGGGAAGCCCTCAAATACATTTTAATGGCATGTTCTCCATCATGAAAACACTAAAGTAAAAAACAAAATTTTATTATAGCTTTCTATAGGAATAGTTCAACTGTAATTAGTTCTTGTATGGAAACTTTGAGGATTAGGCATTTTTTCCTCTAACCTACAAATTTTCCTTCCAATCTATAAGCTTCTGAAATTTGATGATAAATGACTAATGCCCTATCAAGTTACTGGGCTGAGCATTCACTAGCGTTCAATAAATACTAATTGATTATAGTTCTTTTCCTCCTCAGTATATATCAACATCTAATATTTTTCATTTATTCCTTATCATTCACCTGAAAAAGAATGATTATAAATCAATTTATTTTATTCCTCAGAGCTTCAAATACATAAAAACCACTTTAGTAGAAAACCTAATTTCTTTAAAAAAAAAAAAGTAAGGTTTTAAAAAGTAGAATTTAATGTATTGGTTTTTCTGTATCCTTCATGTTGACCTGTGGAATTGCTCATTCTGCTTATAATCATTTAATTATTTGTTTAAGCCAGTATGGAAGCTGCTCACTTCCAGAAAATCACCAGTGATGTTTTAATTTATTGCCTTAATCCGTACTAAAGATTTACATGATAATCTCACCCTCTAAATCTGTCATGACTGATAAAAACTTTAAATAATCTATTAGGGAAAGGCAACACCAGACACCTGACTAGTGCTTCACATTTTAGAGCCAATTTTGATATGCAGAACTCGGAAGACAAGATGTTCATCATCCCTATGACATTTCAGAAATCCCCAATAACTTGCAATATTTTCTGCCTGGTAAATTGAATGAGGACCTTCTAAGACAATCGCCAAAAAACTGGCTCGACTGTGAAGGGCCAATCTGACCAAGAATAGACAGACCACTTCTGGTGAAAACTCTAAGGAACTGTTTTCAACCGTAATAGTGGGGGAAATAACTAGGCTTAGTGAGCAAATTGGAATTGGCTTAATATTTCAGAGTCATACCATTCAGTAGTGCTTAGATGAACACAGCCACAGCATTAAAAAGTTACAGAATTAGAAACTGAAAAGCCAAAAAGTTATCTCTACCATTCTCTAAAGTTGTAACTATTGATAAACAAAATCTGAAACAGAAAGTCAAAATAAATATAAGCCTGCACAAGAACAGTGAGAAAGGAGATTTTTGTAATCAAGAGAGAATTATTTTGCTTTTCTTTTGGTCACTGCTGTGCTTCTTCCTGCAAACACTGCTGTGTTTCTTCCTGTTGTGTTTCTTCCTGGATGCATGTGATATAAGGACAGTAAAGTCAGAGGAAGTAGGGTATTATAATAGTTAACGGAGAGGGCTCTAGAGCAAGATGGTTTGGCTTGAAATCTTGGTTTCATCATTTCTTTCTAAAAGATTTTGGGCAAGTGTATACTCAAGATCCTCTTCTGTAGAATAAGGATAAATAACAGACAATACCATAAGTCTGTTGTGAAAATTGAGAGAAAGCACATAAAATTTTTGGTATAGTGGCTACTACATGGTTGATGCTCAAAAAAATTGTAGCTATTATTACTGCTAATAGCACTTTGAATATGTAGGTGCTCAACAGATGCTGATTGGATGGGTAGGTGGATGCATTGTTGAAATAAAAGAGTTGGTGACAGTAGGCAAACAGCTCAGTAGGCATAGACAAAAACAACCTGTTCACCATCATTTAACCGTCTGGAAAGGCTATGAATACCAGAAATGTTGAACCAGAAAATCACAGGTCTGGCAGACCAATGCAGGAGAATTGTGTTAACCAAGCAGGTCAGTCGTTTCAGTTCTGGGTCTAATTTTCAATTCACACAATGTTTTGAAATGTCATTCCATAGAAATCCCTCCACACCTAGTAGTTTCCTCTTAGCCTCTTAATGTTGGAGATTTTAAATCATCTAAAAATCTATCAGACTGATAATAATGATACATGTCTCATGTTCATCACAAAACATTGACAGGTAGGTATTATTATCTCTATTTCTTAAGAAACTGAGAGTCAGAAACTTGTGATAACTTGTCCCAATCCCACATCTAGCAAATGGTAGAGCCAGGACTCAAAAGCAGGTCTTAGAGTGCACTTTTGGCGTGATTTAAACATTACTTCAACCAAAAATTACATTCAGCACCTACTACGTTGAGGCACTGTTTAGGTACTATGGATACAAATGTAAGTAATATGCCACAACTCCCCTTAAACAGTTTATGATTTAATATAAGAGACAGAAAACACTCAAAACCATTCTACCATGTTCTAAGCAGCTTATGAAAAATGTGGATTTTGGGTCCCACCCAGAGCTCTGATTCAGTAAGTCTGGGATACAGGCCAGGAATCTGTACTTTTAGGTCTTCCTGGGCTAATTCTCTCAGACCACACCTGGAGAAAGGTTATACTAGAGGCAAGTCTAGGAACAGAAAGGGAGACTTCCTGGGAAGATGATTTCTGAATTGAGGGTTGAAGGACCAGTGGAAGTTACCTAAGCAGAGAGAGTAGGAAAGAAGAGAGAAGCATTTAGACAGAAAAACAGAACTGATCAAGGTTCTGAGAGATGAAACTCATTTGGGAAAATATGGCAGTTAAGTATTAACTGTGTAACTAAACTAAAAGGAGGTAGAGGGAAAAGGATTTAGAGGAAATAAACATAAACGTACATGGGACCTTGATCCCTAGAGGCCACGGGAGCAAGGCCCAGAGTTAGAGAACATGCAGAAGGCCAGGCAGACCCAGGTGGACTTTAAGCAAAAGAGAAAGTGACGTGACCGTGGGCTGCTTCCTCCTGAACTCCTCAGAATCTCAGTTTGTACTATAGAGAGAATTGTGCAAGTTATTCCTGAATAATTAGATTTCCCTTGGAATGACCTGTTTCAGTTAAAATGTGTCTCTAAGGAGGATTTGAGCCAAGCCAGTAGCAGGCTTCTACATACAAAACACATATTTTAAGATGAAATGGTGAATCTTCAAATTACATTTAACTCAATACAAGTTACAAAGTTAGTGAAAGTGCAGCAAAGGCAAGATCCAATTAGTAGCTCTTAATCTTCTGTGCTTTGCTTTACCAAATCGGAATTTCTTTCCCCTCAGGTATGCTGAGCAGATGTCAAATCATTATGCCAGACCTTGTCCTGCTTATAGGCCTCCTTTATCTAAACTACTATCGATATTCCCCGGGATCTGTGTACTAAGAGCTGGCCTCTTAGACTAAGTCTTCTCCATTTCAGCCATGGGGAATGACAGCTGTGCTCCACAGTCTTTGGTTTGAAGAAAGCGGATATAAAGGGGTGAATATATCCAGATGGATAGGAAAAATGACACAAAAACATGCAACCTTGTAATGGAGCATAGTTATTGATCATTGGAGAGACAGCAGGCTGACCCTTCAAGTAAAGGAGATGGAGTGGCTCAATTCCAGCAATCTGTGAGGCAAAGAAGCAGCACGTTTCACATGTAGCCAAGGTTAGCCTGCTCTGTCAGCCACAGAGGGGGCTGCCATCATGTCCCACCCCCACAGGAAAGGGCTAGGATAGGAGATGCCAGGAAGCAGAAGAAATCACCCCCTGGCTGGCTCTTCCCGTGTCTCATGGTGTTTCCCAGAGGGACACCACTGGCTTTTACTTGGCTCTGGACAACCCTTTCATTTGCAAGCCTTTCCCATTTTCTCTAATGTATTTGTCTTCCCTAGCCCCTGCATAGTAAATGCCAAAAGTGACCCCAAAACTCTCCCTAATGGGGATGGTATCTCCCTGTGGAGAACCACTAAGTAGAACTTTAAACCCTTGAAGGGACCTTCAAGGTCATCAAGGCTCCTTCCACATTTCTATCTTGTAGATAAAGAAAGTGAACTCCATTCCAGACTTTATTAAGTAGGGACAGTCCCAGAACCTGGCTTTCATGACTCTCAGGCAAACACTTATTCCCTATATCTTGGTGCTGCCAGATTCTAAAAAAGTTCCCTACCTTCCCACTGACATTTCTGATTTATACCATGTAAAACCACTCTCTTGACCACAAGGAAAATGCAAATCTCTCTTTGGCAATATGTGCTGGCCTACTTTTTTCCTGAACTTTAAGTACTGGCTGGCACTAAAGCCAATAGGTAAAAACTAGGCTTAGAGCTAAGCGAAAATCCCAGGCATCTTCAGATGGAAAGTGTGGGCAAGATTAATGGATCTTATCCTCATGGAATTTCAGAGCAAGGATACAACAAGAACTTAAAAGCTTCCAGAAAGGTGAAAAAACAAATTTCTTCAAAGAAATAATAATCAGGTTGACACTATAATTCTCATCAGAAACACTGGATTCTAGTACCAACCAACAGTACCAGTAAGCATTGCTATCTAGTAGGTAAAGAAACAAAATCTTCAAGTTGCGGGGAGGGGGACGGGGGGGCAGGGTTTAATTTTTGAAACTAGAATTCTGTATCACTCAAATGAGGAGATAAAATGCATATAGTATATGAATATATAGAGGTATTCATGCATAAATGCAATAAAAAAGTTTATCTGTCATACAAAAAAAAAATTACTTCATTTTTTTCCACCAAAAAAGTAAAAAGTCCAAGAAAGACACTGTTTTCCTAATGTAATAGAACTAACCCCATTTAAAATAAGCTAAATACTGGCTTGCCAGCTGCAGTGCACAAGGAATCCACTGGCCATAGTGCATCAAGAATGCTAGAGGGCTGAGTGTGGGGGAGGCCACACCTGCGTAGAGGAGGAAGGGTGACCTCTGGGTTTGGCCTCTCATTCACGAAGGGCCTCCCACGCCACCTCTAAAACAGGTTATGTGCACAGTCACAGAGATGTAAGGGTGAGGCTAAATTCTTGAAATTTTTGATGGTTTGAACTTCCTTCACAGAAATCTTAAATAACAGTGAACTAAATAATACAGGGATTCATTTTTTCCTCATAAAATAAAAAACTCAACATGAATGAACCTTAAGGGCATTGTATTAAGTGAAATAAATCAGAGAAAGATGAATACTGGATGACCTCACTTACATGTGGAATCTAAAAAAGCCAAACTCATAGACACAGATACTAGAATGGTGGTTGCCAGGGCCTGAGAGTTAGGGGAAATGGGGAGATGTTGGTCAAAGGGTACAAATTTCCAGTTATAAGATGAATAATTTCTGGGGATCTAGTGTGCAGCATGGTGAGTGTAGTTAACGATACTGTTTTAGGGACTTGCCTGGTGGCGCAGTGGTTAAGAATCCACCTACCAATGCAGGGGCCATGGGTTCGAGCCCTGGTCCAGGAAGATCCCACATGCCGCGGAGTAACTAAGCTTGTGCGCCACAACTACTGAGCCTGCGCTCTAGAGACCCTGAGCCATAACTACTGAGCCTACACGCCGCAACTACTGAAGCCCGCGTGCCTAGAGCCCGTGCTCTGCAACAAGAGAAGCCACCGCAATGAGAAGCCCACACACCGCAAATAGTAGGCCCCACTCGCCGCAACTACAGAAAGCCCGCGCGCAGCAACGAAGACCCAACGCAGCCAAAAATAAATAAATAAATTTATTTTAAAACATACTCTTGTATATGCTTGAAAGTTGCTATGAGAGTAGATCTTAAATGTTCTCACTACCAAAAAAAAAAAAGTCATTATGTGATTTGACTGAAGTGTTAACTAATGGTACTGTGGCAACCATTTCACAAGGTACAAATGTATCAAAGCAACACATTGTACACCTTAAGCTTACACAATTTTATATGTCCATCATATCTCAGTAAAGCTGGGGCTGGGGGGAAAGAACATTCAAGCCCAAGGAATGACATAAGCAGCAGGAGGCAGGTAAGCAGTCTCAACAGAGGAAGAGTAGAAAATCAGAACAGCAGTTCTCAGCCTGTGGGCCTGGGACCTGGGGCTAAACAACTTCTGCAAGAGGTCTGTAAATCTAGGTGAGTATCACGCTCCTGGCAGACATACAAAATAGTACCCCTACACATAAATAATACTACTGTCTTCCAAATGTGTTAGGTTCCATTGTGATTAGGTAAATTCTTTAAGTATTTAAAAGAACTATTAAATTAATTTCCAGTATCTTATATTTTCTCAATAAGTATTAAAATACAAATTCTCCGTATCAAGAAGTGCACAGTTTTTTTTGTTTTGTTTTTGTTTTTTAATTGTTAAAGTGAGATTCTCATACTTGAAAAGTTTGGAATTCTTGTGTTAATAAATATCAGAGGCTCCATTCTCTGACCACAGAATTTTAAACAAAAGGATGAGAGAGGCAGGGTATATGGAGCAGCCCAGCCACACCACAGAAAGTTGAAAACAGTCTTCTAACTAGTATTTGAATTAAAGAGAAAGTCAAATACAACATTTTGTAAAAATGTATAAAAAAGTTACACATTAAAACCTCTAAACTTACAGGACACTTTGTAGCCTCTTCCAGGAAATACAAATTATCAAAGTTGATTTTAAAAGAAAAGGAAAAAGTAAATGGTCTTTAAATGTAGACAATACTGAAAAAGTTGATAAGTAGCTATATTCCAGAGGGACTCTCTCTTCAAAGAATAGATAATCCTTGTCATATTTAAACTGTTGCAGAGAATTGAAAAAGGTTTTTTCAAGACTAGCATAACCCAGATGCCCAAACTGTACAAGAAAATAAGAAAGAAAAGCATAGGCTAATATGAAAAGAATACAGAACAAATATATAGTATTTTAAGCATTAACATATTAAATTCAGCCTTCTATGAAATAATAATACACAATGACTAAGTAGGGCTTATTTCAGGATGTTTTAGTATTAGAAAAATTTAAATGAACAGATTAAAGGAGGAAAACCCATAGATTATTTTGAAGGATGACAAAAAACATTTAGTAAATTTCACCTCACTTTCATGATGGAGGGATTATATCTTAATTCTAATTGACTGGAAAAATACAGGATAAGACACCATAAATGAATTCAGTAACTTTCAGATGAATTTGACTTTCCTTAATTATAGCAGCTAATTTGATAATGGATGACTGGCAGAAGCCTTCGGCAAACTACATAGTGAAACATTAGAAAGGTTGCTATTACTTTCTAGAGTAAAATAAGATGTTGTGTGTACCCAAGGTTGTGCTGGAGTAAAAAAGAAAATACCCCCCAAATATCTACTTACAACAATGTAGGTTTATTTTTCACATTTCATGACAATCCCTTTTCAATTCTGGCTTTGTCCCACATCATATATTTGACCTCAAAACTCCACTTCTTTGTTATTCATCATAGAGATATCCCACAAACATATTTGTATGAATATGTTCATTGAAAACTTAAAATCTATCACTAGGAGAAGAGTTTTCAAAATTATAGTAAATCCCTACTAAGCATCAAGGAAGCTTATCTTCACAAATTGATGAGATCTATGAATGCATAAGGAAATGTTCTAGAAGGATACATGAAAAAAAAGTGGAGGTCATCTCTGGGCAGGTTGTAGAATTGAGGGATTGTGATGGAGATGTTCTCTTTTCTTACTTTATACTTCAATACTGTTTGAATATTGTGTACAATAATCATATATTACATTTTACTTGAAGTTTTTAAAACACTGAAATATTCTACATCCTTGTATTTTCTTTTCTTTGTAATTTGAGGTATACTTCTGTATACTCACTATGATTGCTTTATCAAGTTGTTCTGTTTCCAGGACATTTCATTTTGTGGTTTTTTGTTTGTTTGGGTGGTTTTTTTTTTTTTTTTTTTTTTGCTTTATTATGTCACACAAAAGTTTAAAATAATGATAACATCTTTGTAGGTTATATTCTTTACCGTTACATTATAACCCTCTATACCCCACTTAATTCTTTGAGATTTGAGTTCCACATTCTAGAAAATTGTAGTATCACTCCTGTTTTCATTTTGTTTGCATTTGCTGAGTGTGCTTTCCCTCTCATTTCCTTTGTACTCTTTTTTAGTTACTTTGGTGTGTTTTTCTTAGATCTTACAGAACCTTGGTTTTAAAAGTATAACTGAAGCCAAAAATTTCATGGATTTAATGAAACCTTGAAACAGTGAAATATGGTTCAAACAAGCTCTTTGAGAAGCTACATGCTTAGCTAGCCATTATGTCTTATTAGACAGATAAGGAAAACTTTAGTAGAATTTTACATACTTGTCCTAAAATTTAAAATAAATGTATACGCATTCTTTAACTTGTTATTTTAAAGTTGAATTTCTGTGTCAGCCTGTTTGCTAACAAGGGAAAAGATCTTTCCTAATATGTAAGGGTTTGTTTTAAGAGTTCCAAGAACGGTTGATTTATAACCTTGGCACAAGACTGTTTTCTATAGGAAACTATTTATTTAAACTGTTTATGGTAGAAAATTGTGTATATTCTATCATGTGGTAAACCACGGTTCTCATAGGAGATTACTCTTAACTACCAATTTATATCTCACTGTGATCTCACCAACTAGGGCTAATTAACTCTATTTCTTTAAGGGACTGTGCAGGTTTTCTGAACACAAAACATAAAGATATTTCCTTTGAATATAAATTACTTTAAAATAAAACACAAGTGGGCTTCCCTGGTGGCACAGTGGTTGAGAGTCCGCCTGCCACTGCAGGAGACACGGGTTCGTGCCCTGGTCCAGGAAGATCCCGCATGCCGCGGAGCGGCTGGGCCCGTGAGCCATGGCCGCTGAGCCTGCGCGTCCGGAGCCTGTGCTCCGCAACGGGAGAGGCCACGACAGTGAGAGGCCCGTGTACCACAAAAAATAAAATAAATAAAATAAAATACAAGTGACTCTAACAGATTGAAAATCAAGGAAAAATCTCAATTTGCCATGTCAGCAAGACTAGTATGATTAAACAAAAATTTAATAAGTTTATCTTGTGGGTTATTTTCAAAGAAACTGCAAAAAATGAAGGATGAAAGTCAGAAAAAAAAATCCACAGATAGAGCTAAACCCCTTTCACCTTGAGACTCACATCTGCTGCCAGTATAACTGACTGGAAGAAGTTCAATGACTATCTACCGTACTTACCAAAAATCTTTGCCCCCCACCATACTGAGGACTTGTTACCATGTCTGGGTGTGTCTCTAAGAGCATGATAAAATGGTGAACTAATTCTCCCTCATGGTCCAGGCACCATGAAAGACACTGGAATATAGCAGTGACACATGTGTAAACCCTGCCCTCCTGAACTTACAGTTTAATATACTTACCTGCTATCCATCTCTGTGCTGTCCAATGTGTTACCATTAGCCACATGTAGCTATTTAAAGTTAAATTTAACAAATTTAGAATTGAGTCTATCAGACATGCTAGCCATATTTCAAGTGCTAAATAGCCAAATGTGGCTGGTGGCTACCTTACTAAACAATGCAGACAGAGAACATCTCCATCATTGTAAAAGTTCTCCTGGGCAACACTGCTCTAGACGTCTGGTACTTACAACTTGGACTGGTTTTGAAAAGGACAGGTTGTTATATATGGTAGCAAAAGAAGTTACATGATGAAAGAAACCTCGTTCCTGAATGATAAGTCTTTATGAAATGGAGTAGCCCATAAACCTGGACATCCACCTTGGACTCTTTATGTGAAAGGGAAATAAACCTCTCTATTCCTTGAGCCACTGTATTTTGTGGTCTCTTTGCTGCAACAAGTTTAAAATTAAGTTTTATCTCAGTTCTCATCAGCCCTCTTCTTCATATGCCTTTTAGTCCTCTTACCTCACTTAAGGCTGTCTTTGCCATCATATCTGTTCATCTACCATCCCGGAGGACAGTCATCCATGAAAGTAATTCACACTGTGGTGTTAATGACTGAATTCCAATGGGTAGCATGTACTGTATTAACACAATACCTCTCTTAGAATAATTTGATTATAAAAGAGAAACAGGGGTGGGGAGGAATCTGTGACGGAGAAATTTCAAGCATTTAGCAACACACCAGCGGGAGCAACATGTTGAGATCTGAAACTTTCTTCTCATTTCTCCACACTCACGGATGATTCCTCTACATATAAGGGCAGCCTCCAAATTCAGAATTTAGAATAAACATTTTTCCAAAGAAGATATACAAATAGCCAACAGGTACAAGGAAGCGTGCTCAAAATCACTAAGCATAAGGGAAATGAAAATCAAATCCACAATGAGATATCACCTCACACATGTCAGAATGGCTACCATCAAGAAGGCAAGGGGTAACAAATGTTGATGAGAGTGTGGAGAAAATGGAACTCAGGTGCACTGTTGGTGGGAATGTAAACTGGTGCAGCCACTATAGAAAACAGCACGGAGATTCCTCCAAAAATTAAAAACAGAACATACACACAATCTAGCAATTCCACTTCTGGGAATACATCTGAAGCAAACACAAACACTATGTTAAAGAGTTATCTGCAGTCTCCTGTTCATAGCAGCATTATTTACAATAGGCAAGACATAGAAACAACCCAAGTGTCCATTGATAGATGAACAGATAAAGAAGTTGACAGACAGATAGGTAATGGAATATTACTCAGGCATAAAAAGAAGGAAATTATGCCAATTGCAACAACATGGATGGACCATGAGGGCATTATGCTAAGTGAAATATGTCAGAGAAAGAAAAATACACTATGATCTTACTTATATATGGGCTCTTAAAAAAAAAAAAGAAAAACTCATAAAAAAAAAGAGATCAGATTTGTGGTTACCAGAGGCAGGGGGTGGGGGGAGAGGGAACTGGATGAAGGTGGTACTAACTTCCAGTTATAAGAAAAATAAGTACTAAGAATATAATGTACAACATAATGACCATAGTTAACACTGACGTATGGTATATTTGAAAGTTAGTAAGAGAGTAGATCCTAAAAGTTCTCATCACAAGGGCAAGAAATATTTTTTTTCTTTTCTATTCTTTTTTTGTATTTATACAAGATGACGGATGTTAACCAAACTTACGGGAGTAAACATGTCACAATATAAGTAAGTCAATCATTATGATGCATACCTTAAACTTAAACAGTACTGTATGCCAATTACATCTCAATTAAACTGGAGGAAAACAAATTCAGGATTTAATTGCAAAATCTATTAGGTAAAAGAAAGGAAAAATCCATTTCTTTGCTGTCTCTTTGTAAATTCTGAGAGATTTAATACTGAAAGGGGTAATCCAACTCCTGTTAAGCATCATCATTCCATGGCTATAGAGGAGGCCACATTACATTTCTACCTTTGTTAGAGCCATGCAGGAATTTGGCTCATGCAGGAATTTCAATACTTTAAAAAGCACAATACCTTCTATACAAGAATTGCTTAATAAATATTGGGACAGTCCCCAAGAAGTGCATGCATCATGCATCTTTGAATTAGTCCAGGCTGCCAGTAATCTCTTTCTTCCTGAGTCAAGGTGTTCTCAGTAACCAGCACTTTTCTCTATAAGCATCTGCCCATCTAAGACCATAGCTGCACTTCATCTTTTATTACCACACCAGCCCATGTAAAATGAGGACAAGCCTTCTCTCCTCTGTGTTACACTTAGGTAAGGCGGAGGGATCAACACAGCAGGGTTACTGGGTCCTCTTTCCTTACCCATATGCCTGTCACTGAGTCTGAGTCTGATTACACAGCTAGAACTCATAGGACAGCTCCCCCAACAGGGACTTTGCCATTGCTTCCTGCAATGTGACTTCTACAGCTCAACTCCCATCCTCACGTCCCAGGTCCCACTTTTAGACCCACCCAATCTATCTTGGATGTGGGTCAAGTTTTATTTTTCCCCATGAGGCTCCTCATCCCCAATGTAAGTCTGACATTGACTGTATCCTGTAATAACTGCTGGCCAGCCGTGATGGAGCTGCGCTTATACAAACTAGGTCAGAACTGTTCATACTGTGATCTCTCTGGTTAGTGATATGCATCACGCTATAAACACATGAGTTGAACTGTCTTTTAAAATGTCTTCAGGAAGATTATACTATGATTTAGCATTCATACGAAAAGCTACTATATATAAAAAAGGAATGGAAACAGCAATGGAACATAAACTTGATCTTAGTAAAGCAAAAATTAGTCATTAGAAGAATGACGACAATCCAGATTTTTTTTTTTGAATTTTATATTATTTATTTTCTTATACAGCAGGTCCTTATTAGTCATCAATTTTATACACATCAGTGTATGCATGTCAATCCCAATTGCCCAATTCATCACACCACCACCCCCCCACCGATTTCCCCCCTTGGTGTCCATACGTTTGTTCTCTACATCTGTGTCTCAATTTCTGCCCTGCAAACCGGTTCATCTGTACCATTTTTTTAGGTCCCACATATATGCGTTAATATACGATATTTGTTTTTCTCTTTCTGACTTACTTCACTCTGTATGACAGTCTCTAGATCCATCCATGTCTAAACAAATGACCCAATTTTGTTCCTTTTTATGGCTGAGTAATATTCCATTGAATATATGTATCACATCTTCTTTATCCATTCGTCTGTCGATGGGCATTTAGATTGCTTCCATGGCCTGGCTACTGTAAACAGTGCTGCAATGAACATTGGGGTGCATGTGTCTTTTTGAATTATGGTTGTCTCTGGGTATATGCCCAGTAGTGGGATTCCTGGATAATACGGTAATTCTATTTTTAGTTTTTTAAGGAACCTCCATACTGTTCTCCATAGTGGCTATATCAATTTACATTCCCACCAACAGTGCAAGAGGGTCCCCTTTTCTCCACACCCTCTCCAGCAGTTGTTGTTTGCAGATTTTCTGATGATGCCCATTCTAGCTGGTGTGAGGTGATACCTCATTGTAGTTTTGACTTGCATTTCTCTAATAATTAGTGATGTTGAGCAGCTTTTCATGTGCTTCTTGGTCACCTGTACGTCTTCTTTGGAGAAATGTCTATTTAGGTCTTCTGCCCATTTTTGGATTGGGTTGTTTTTTTAATATTGAGCTGTGTGAGCTGTTTATATATTTCGGAGATTAATGCTTTGTCAGTTGCTTCATTTGCAAATATTTTCTCCCATTCTGAGGGTTGTCTTTTCATCTTGTTTATGGTTTCCTTTGCAGTGCAAAAGCTTTGAAGTTTCATTAGGTCCCATTTGTTTATTTTTGTTTTTATTTCCATTACTCTAGGAGGTGGATCAAAAACGATTTTGCAGTGATTTATGTCAAAGAGTGTTCTTCCTATGTTTTCCTCTAAGAGTTTTATAGTGTCTGATCTTACATTTAGGTCTTTAATCGATTTTGAGTTTATTTTTGTGTATGGTATTAGGGAGTGTTCTAATTGCATTCTTCTACATGTAGCTGTCCAGTTTTCCCAGCACCACTTACTGAAGAGACTGTCTTTTCTCCTTTGTATATCCTTGCCTCCTTTGTCATAGATTAGTTGACCATATGTGCATGGGTTTATCTCTGGGCTTTCTATCTTGTTCCATTGATCTATGTTTCTGTTTTTGTGTCACTACCATATTGTCTTGATTACTTTAGCTTTGTAGTATTGTCTGAAGTCAGGGAGTCTGACTCCTCCAGCTCCATTTTCTTCCTGCAAGACTACTTTGGCTATTCAGGGTCTTTTGTGTCTCCATACAAATTTTAAGATTTTTTGTTCTAGTTCCATAAAAAATGCCATTGGTAATTTGATAGGGATTGCATTGAATCTGCAGATTGCTTTGGGTAGTATAGTCATTTTCACAATATTGATTCTTCCAATCCAAGAACATGGTATATCTCTCCATCTGCTGATATCATCTTTAATTTCTTTCATCAGTGCCTTATAGTTTTCTGCATACAGGTCTTTTGTCTCCATAGGTAGGTTTATTCCTAGATATTTTATTCTTTTTGTTGCAATGTTAAATGGGAGTGTTTCCTTAATTTCTCTTTCAGATTTTTCATCATTAGTGTATAGGAATGCAAGAAATTCCTGTGCATTAATTTTGTACCCTGCAACTTTACCAGATTCAGTGATTAGCTCTAGGAGTTTTCTGGTGGCATCTTTAGGATTTTCTATGTATAGTATCATGTCATCTGCAAACAGTGACAGTTTTACTTCTTCTTTTCCAATTTGTATTCCTTTTATTTATTTTTCTTCTCTGATTGCCGTGGCTAGGACTTCCAAAACTATGTTGAATAATAGTGGTGAGAGTGGACATCCTTGTCTTGTTCCTGATCGGACAGGAAATGCTTTCAGTTTTTCACCATTGAGAATGATGTTTCCTGTGGGTTTGTCGTATATGGTCTTTATTATGTTGAGGTTGGTTCCCTCTATGCCCATTTTCTGGAGAGTTTTTTACCATAAATGGGTGTTGAATTTTGTCGAAAGCTTTTTCTGCATCTATTGAGACGATCATATAGTTTTTATTCTTCAATCTGTTAATATGGTGTATCACATTGATTGATTTAAGTGTATTGAAGAATCCTTGCATCCCTGGGATAAATCCCACTTGATCACAGTGTATGATCCTTTTAATGTGTTGTTGGATTCTGTTTGATAGTATTTCGTTGAGGATTTTTCCATCTATATTCATCAGTGATATTGGTCTGTAATTTTCTTTTTTTGTAGTATCTTTGTCTGGTTTTCGTATCAGAGTGATGGTGGCCTCATAGAATGAGTTTGGGAGTGTTCCTTCCTCTGCAATTTTTTGGAAGAGTTTGAGAAGGATGGGTGTTAGTTCTTCTCTAAATGTTTGATAGAATTCACCTGTGAAGCCATCTGGTCCTGCACTTTTGTTTGTTGGAAGATTTTTAATCACAGTTTCAGTTTCATTACTTGTGATTGGTCTGTTCATATTTTCTATTTCTTCCTGGTTCAGTCTTGAAGGTTATACCTTTCTAAGAATTCATCCATTTCTTCCAGGTTGTCCATTTTATTGGCATGGAGTTGCTTGTAGTAGTCTCTTAGGATGTTTTGTATTTCTGCGGTGTCTATTGTAACTTCTCCTTTTTCATTTCTAATTTTATTGATTTGAGTCCTCTCCCTCTTTTTCTTGATGAGTCTGGTTAACGGTTTATCAATTTTGTTTATCTTCTCAAAGAATCAGCTTTTAGTTTTATTGATCTTTGCTATTGTTTTCTTTGTTTATATTTCATTTATTTCTGCTCTAATCTTTATGATTTCTTTCCTTCTGCTAACTTTGGGTTTTGTTTGTTCTTCTTTCTCTAGTTCCTTTAGGTGTAAGGTTAGATTGTTTATTTGAGATTTTTCTTGTTTCTTGAGGTAGGCTTGTATAGCTATAAACTTCCCTCTTAAAACTGCTTTTGCTGCATCCCATAGGTTTTGGATCATTGTGTTTTCATTGTCATTTGTCTCTAGGTATTTTTTGATTTCTTCTTTTGTTTCTTCAGTGATCTCTTGGTTATTTAGTAACGTATCGTTTAGCCTCCATGTGTTTGTGTTTTTTACGTTTTTTTCCCTGTAATTCATTTCTAATCTCACAGCATTGTGGTCAGAAAAGATGCTTGATATGATTTCAATTTTCTTACATTTACTGAGGCTTGATTTGTGACCCACGATATGATCTGTCCTGGAAAATGTTCCATGAGCACTTGAGAAGAAAGTGTAATCTGCTGTTTCTGGATGGAATGTCCTATAAATATCAATTAAATCTTTCTATTGGGTCATTTAAAGCTTCTGTTTCCTTACTTATTTTCATTTTGGATGGTCTGTCAATTGGTGTAAGTGAGGTGTTAAAGTCCCCCACTATTATTGTATTCCTGTTGATTTCCTCTTTTATAGCTGTTAGCAGTTGCCTTATGTATTGAGATGCTCCTATGTTGGGTGCATATATATTTATAATTGTTATATCTTCTTCTTGGATTGATCCCTTGATAATTATGTAGTGTCCTTCTTTTATCTCTTGTAACATTCTTTATTTTAAAGTCTATTTTATCTGATATGAGTATTGCTACTCCAGCTTTCTTTTGCTTTCCATTTGCATGGAATATCTTTTTCCATCCCCTCACTTTCAGTCTGTATGTGTCCCTAGGTCTGAAGTGGGTCTCTTGTAGACAGCATATAGATGGGTCTTGTTTGTGTATCCATTCTGCAAGCCTGTGTCTTTTGGTTGGAGCATTTAATCCATTCACGTTTAAGGTAATTATCAATATGTATGTTCCTATGACCATTTCCTTAATTGTTTTGTCTTTGTTTTTGTAGGTCCTTTTCTTCTCCTGTGTTTCCCACTTAGAGAAGTTCCTTTAGCATTTGTTGTAGAGCTGGTTTGGTGGTGCTGAATTCTCTTAGCTTTTGCTTGTCTGTAAAGCTTTTGATTTCTCCATCGAATCTGAATGAGATCCTTGCTGGGTAGAGTAATCTTGGTTGTAGGTTCTTCCCTTTCATCACTTTAAGTATATCATGCCACTCCCTTCTGGCTTGTAGAGTTTCTGCTGAGAAATCAGCTGTTAACCTTATGGGAGTTCCCTTGTATGTTATTTGTCATTTTTCCCTTGCTGCTTTCAATACTTTTTCTTCGTCTTTAATTTTTGCAAATTTGATTACTATGTGTCTTGGTGTGTTTCTCCTTGGGTTTATCCTGTATGGGACTCTCTGCGCTTCCTGGACTTGGGTGGCTATTTCCTTTCCCATGTTAGGGAAGTTTTCGACTATAATCTCTTCAAATATTTTCTCGGGTCCTTTCTCTCTCTCTTCTCCTTCTGGGACCTGTATTATGCGAATATTGTTGAGTTTAATGTTGTCCCAGAGGTCTCTTAGGCTGTCTTCATTTCTTTTCATTCTTTTTTCTTTATTCTGTTCTGCAGCAGTGAATTCCACCGGAATTCTGTCTTCCAGGTCACCTATCCGTTCTTCTGCCTCAGTTATTCTGCTATTGATTCCTTTTAGTGTAGTTTTCATTTCAGTTATTGTATTGTTCATCTCTGTTTGTTTGTTCTTTAATTCTTCTAGGTCTTTGTTAAACATTTCTTGCATCTTCTCAAGCTTTGCCTCCATTCGTTTTCCGAGGTCCTGGATCATCTTCACTATCATTATTCTGAATTCTTTTTCTGGAAGGTTGCCTATCTCCACTTCATTTAGTTGTTTTTCTTGGGTTTATCTTGTTCCTTCATCTGGTACATAGCCCTCTGCCTTTTCATCTTGTCTCTTTCTGTGAATGTGGTTTTTGTTCCACAGGCTGCAGGATTGTAGTTCTTCTTGCTTCTGCTGTCTGCCCTCTGGTGGATGAGGTTATCTAAGAGGCTTGTGCAAGTTTCCTGATGGGAAGGACTGGTGGTGAGTAGAGCTGACTGTTGCTCTGGTAGGTAGAGCTCAGTAAAAGTTTAATCTGCTTGACTGCTGATGGGTGGGACTGGGTTCCCTCCCTGTTGGTTGTTTGGCCTAAGGCAGCCCAACACTGGAGCCTACCTGGGCTCTTTGGTGGGGCTAATGGCGGACTCTGGGAAGGCTCACGCCAAGGAGTACTTCCCAGAACTTCTGCTGCCAGTGTCCTTGCCCGAACGGTGAGCCACAGCCACCCCCTGCCTCTGCAGGAGACCCTCCAACACTAGCAGGTTCACTGCTCCTTCCCTTGGCTCCCGATGCACACACTGCTTTGTGTGTGCCCTCCAAGAGTGGAGTCTCTGTTTCCCCCAGTCCTGTCAAAGTCCTGCAGTCAAATCCACTAGCCTTCAAAGTCTGATTCTCTAGGAATTCCTCCTCCCATTGCCGGACCCCCAGGTTCGGCAGCCTGACACGGGGCTCAGAACCTTCATTCCAGTGGGTGGACTTCTGTGGTATAAGTGTTCTCCAGTCTGTGAGTCACCTACCCACCAGTTATGGGATTTGATTTTACTGTGATTGTGCCCCTCCTCTGGTCTCATTGTGGCTTCTCCTTTGTCTTTGGATGTGGGGTATCTTTTCTGATGAGTTCCAGTGTCTTCCTGTCGATGACTGTCCAGCAGCTAGTCGTGATTCTGGTGTTCTCATGAGAGGGAGTGAGAGCACATCCTTCTACTCCACCATCTTGGTTCCTAATCTCCCATGTTTTCTTATAAGAACGATAACCAAGTGCTTTGTAGGAACAAAGAAAGAAAGACACCCACAACTAAATGAATCTGTGTTACATTTAGTTACTAAGGTAATGGAAAAGAATTGACAATCACACCTAAGCAACACATGCGAAAGGAGGATAAACTGCTTAGGCCATCAGAATAGATGAAGGAAAATTCTGGTGGTCTGAGCAATTTCTCCTCCCTTCACATGTGTTCATGTATTCAGTGGGACTAGCATTAAGGCATCAAACACTATTTTGTCAGACACTACCTTCTGACTTTGAACAAGAACCACTTAATTTCCAATACAAGTGATTAAATTGATAAAAACGTGAAACTGGATTTAGACAAATAGAAAACCCTAATGAAACTCCAGCATTCTCTGACATGCTTTGAAATTATATTATCAATGCTATGAAATCAAAAAATCAAAATCATGAGTCTGGGTAACAAAAAGTGGTTTATCACTGTGATACTATGCAAAATTGCCACTGGCTAAGTTTGGTTCCATACTTAAGTGTAAGGCAAAAAAGTCTAAGAATAAGAAATCCACCCCCCCAACAAATAAACATTGCTTCCCCTGAAAAAACATGACAGCTAAGTGGCTAAATTCCATCAAAGAGGCCCAGAAGCACCCAAGTAACCCATCAAGTATGTTAGTTCTTGATGCTTTTGAGATGTGTTTAAACAGTTGTTGCAAGAACAACAAAATGATAGCACTAAACTTATTGGTGGATTGGAGAAAAATTCCAGAGAAAACAGTAGAGCATTCTTTCAAGAAATGTTGCATCATCAAGACTCTTCACAGCATGGAGAATGATACTGTAAAGAAGAACACAGGCATTGATGGATGTGAGTCAGAAGTCATTTAGAGGGCTTCCCTGGTGGCACAGTGGTTAAGAATCCGCCTGCCAATGCAGGGGACACGGGTTCGAGCCCTGGTCCGGGAAGATCCCACATGCTGCATAGCAACTAAGCCCGTGTGCCACAACTACTGAGCCTGTGCTCTAGAACCCACGAGCCACAACTACTGAGCCTGCATGCCACAGCTACTGAAGCCCACACAGCTAGAGCCCGTGCTCTGCTACAAGAGAAGCCACCACAATGAGAAGCCCGCGCACCGCAATGAAGAGTAGCCCCCGCCTGCCGCAACTAGAGAAAGCCCGCGTGCAGCAACAAGACAAAACACAGGCAAAACTTAATTAAGAAAAAAAATGTCACTTAGAAGAGTCAGACCATGAATGGAAAGCATTTTAGGAATACTTTAATTAATCCATTTCATTTACGTTTTCCTTCTAAAAGGAAAGAGTTATACATGATTTTTTAAACTAAGTTAAATAAGTCTAAAGAGGTCTTTACTATCTTTAGGTACAAAATATATTATTTTTTACTCAGAAACAAGCATTGTGCCATGGTTTAATTTGGCATGTTTTATCTTTCTAAGTAGTATGTAAGAAAATCGTGCATTTTACAACTGGTGGCACCTTCAATTCAATGAAATTCTATATATTTGTTGGCTCATTGCTTTTCTGGTTAGCTGTAACAGTTTAGACATAGGTATGTACAACAAAGATAGCCATTTTCAGTGGTGAAAATTCAACTCCAAACTCTCAATCCCGACTTTGTTGAGACCATCCAGCTTCTCCAGCAATCTCCAGTGCACACTCTAAAGGAGGGTCATTTTCCTTCACATCAAACCATGATGTTTCTATTGAGCTCTCCTTAGGAATCAAGAAGAATTGGAATCTTTGGTGACAAAGTAATGTAACAGCCCTTTACATTTGCCACAAACACACCCAAATGGGTGACATTTTTCCTACATTCAACAAGTATTTTGGAGGATATTTACTATGTTCTAGATATTACAGTAGCCAGATCTCATTTGAAGGAAACTTACTTTGGGTAGGGTCTTGCTGTTTTTGCCCTAATTGACCACTAGTCAAAACATTAAACCCCAAGATGTTTAATTACAGAAGCATGTTTTCATAGTTTTGTAATCTGTGTAAGAAATATAATCATGTGAAGGCGTAACAAAATGTAGTCTTTCTTTCATTGAATGTCACAGCAGTCACAGAAGCAGCCTGCTGACAAGCTTGGTAAGGCTATTTTTAGCACATCACCTTTTTAGAACACTTGTGATTGTTAATTATGACCATTTGGAGCTCACAGATGGTATATGAAATTGTAGTATTCTGTTTTAGATAATAAGGGTGGTGGTATAACAAATAAATCACTGTGAAACCAAAGGACAAAGTTGGTGCACAGCATGGTGTATTGGTTATTTATTACACACAGTACCTTGGCTGTTAACAGTGCTTTCTATCTGATTTCTAGTTACTGTTCCATCTGCCATTCTGGTCTCCTGTTTACACAGCTTCTATCATGTTACCTCTCTACTTATAGCCTCTGGTGTCTCCTTTTTGCTATCCCATCCACCCTGAGTTCCTCAGCTTGGATTTCAATGCTCCATAATCAGACACAATCCTGCCAATTGAAATTATTTTCCACAGCATCCAATAGGCAATAGTCAGTGCATTCTTCATCCTGGTTCTCTATGCTTTCTGCTCATTGCTAGTTATGCTCCCACCAATGATCTCCCACATATAGTGACTATTTTCCTTCCTTCTGCCTATCAAAACTCTGCCAGTCCTTCAAGATACAGCTTAGATGCAAGACTCTCCACACAGTGTGTGTTGACTTCACCAATTGTCATCATTTTCTTCCTTGAATTCCAAGTGCAAACACCTAATTTTATATTAATTGTTCCCTGATTATGTCACCATGTAGGTCTTAGCTCAACAAGATGACAAGGTTACAAACAACAGAAAGCCTGGATGCTCCGCTGTGGCTTACCCCACCACACCAAATGAAGATTCAGTTGAGTGTCTGACTAATACAGAAATAATTTCCAGCTAAATATCCGGAAGATAACACTTGCAGGTCCATATTCTTAAAGCAGAAGAAGCTGAATCTAGCATCTGGTGTAGAATGTTGACTTTGATCTTGTGATAATCTCAGAAATTTATGATTCTATAAACTGTCAAGGACCTCTCCAAGGTGTGTGTCACAGGATCCTGAAGTTCCAGGGCTCAAATCCTTAATTTAATAGTTGGAGCTTTACAAGGCTGAGGAAACTGTGCAACAGAAGGAAGGAATCTATCCGGGGGGAATCATTAGCTTTTTGTTACGATACTCAGTGCCCTGTTTTGTATTGATTCAGGCATTTGGCATACTGTTTCAGTTATATATTATTCACTTAGCATTTTGATACTTCTACTACTGAGATAAATTAAAAAACCTCAGGAAAATGGTATACAAATTTGTATAATGAGATATAAAAAGTTACTTGATAGAAAATTATCAGGAGGTTTGATCAGTACAAAATGATTTGCATTTGGAACACTTAAATTTAGAAAACAAAAGTTTGCTATAAACTAATATAAATTTTAAAGGGAGGGAGAGAGAGAAGATAAAGGGTCCAACCTAAAGGAGACAGGAAATCCTATCAGTGAGAAGGAAAGTAGCTTACAAATTAAGTATTGCATCCATTTGTCACACTCAGTCTTGATATGTTATCTGTCTCAATGGCCCTGATTGTGTTGCTATAGGAAAGACCTGGAGCCTCATACTCTTCTTTGGGTGTGTGTACCCCTTTTATGACAGTCTCTTATTTTGAACCTGAAATTTAACTGTGTACAAAATACTATGATGATGAAGGAGATGAAACTTCACTGGACAGTTTAAATTTGATAGCCAAAGTGGCAAGTAAAGTCAGCATGGCTTCTGATCTAACAACTCTACTGTCTTAAAGATTTCTAATACTTCAAATTAGATCAGTACTGCCAGGGACCTGACTTTCTAGAAAAGCCATTAGTAAGAGACAGTAGGGCTACCCAAAAGTGCCCTTCTCCATTGTATACTTTCTTTTCCTTCTCGTTATCTACTTTTACCTGTTTTGCTCCTGTTTTTCCAAGTAGTGTGGGTATCTCAAAATAGAAACTGTGTTTTCTATGTCTGTGGACACGTCCTACCATGTCCATACTGTGCAAGCAAACTGAAAGTGTAAAATGCATGCCTGGTGATTACTTGCGTGAGAGAAGTTAATAAATTATGTATGTAAGGAAAAGAAGAGAAAATAATCTGACTATTGAAAATCCAATTACTTATAAACAATCCCCACCTAGAAGTCATCCTAAGACACCCATTTAAGAACTTTGAGATTTTTCCACCTCAGGGGCTTCAGATAATGATGGAGATACATTAGATTTTAAGGTTGGCAGAATTTATTTTATTTTTATTTTATTTTATTTTATTTTGTTAATCCCCTGCCTCTTCTTTTTTTCTTCATGTTAATTCTCTAACTATTTGTACGAATTTTGGTTGACTCCTTTTCAACATTCATACTTTTATTCAGCTTTCAAGAGATATTAGATGAGCACCTAAGTTCTGGACACTCTGCATGGCACTGAGGATACAAACTAACATAAGATTTCTTAGTATATGAAGTAGCACATAAGGGAGTTTTTGTACAGTTGAATAAGGTTAGAACTGCTGTTACAGGAAACTGACTTTGTGCAGAAGCATTTGATAAGTCAGGCAAACTTGAATGCTATTATTTTCCACTATATTCTGTCTGAATACATATATATATATATATATATATATATATTTGTTGTTGTTTTGTTTGTTTTGTTTTTATTCCAATCAATTTTTAGAGGACAAAGGATTCTATAAATGGAGCAGGTGTGTGAGTGTCATGTGTAATTATGTCCTATTAATTATGTCCTATTAATAGAGGTTTCCTTTTCTATAAGGTTTCTGATGATTGAGTGCTTGGTATGTGGTTTGTTTTCTAATTACAATCAATCATTTCTTACTTGAAGTCATTCTGGTAACACGTCTCTGCCACTATTTTTAGACCTAAGACAAATCATATATTCTGTACTAACTCAGAAATGTTTTTCATTGACTAGCTCTCACAAAATACTGCTTGAGAGAAGACAGACGTGGTCTCGTGTGACCCCAAGGGTTGGCTTCACTTCAAACAGAAGGAAAATTAAGCCCATTTTACCAATTAACCCATCGATGAGTACTGTGGGGAGGGCAATCTTATGCCTATGTAAATAAGTCATTTACTGTTGTGTGGAATGGACCCTCATGCCCAAAATGCCTCCCCCATACAGTCATTTATTCTTGAATTTCCTTCAATAAAAGATGATCTTTTATTTCTGAACTCCTGTTAAAATGTAAACAGTTCTGAGAGATCTAAATTCATACCAAAGTAAAAATAACTAGTATCAACTGATATTAACTCTTTCCTGAGAAAAATTGTTCTGTTATTCAGCTGACTGTAAGAACCTGGAAGAATTCATCCTGAAAGGAGGAAAGGACAAACATTTGGGAGGTGCTGAGGACACGTTTCTCTTCATTTGCAATTTGCCAAGGATTGACTTTGCCTAGAAAATTGGCAGAATTTTTCCCCAACGCTTTCAGTCTTAAACCCAATCCTTCTACCTGCCAATTTCTTGACTTCCAATGAGAAAGGATTGCAGTTGACATCCAAGCCACGTGTATAATCAAATCTTTATAGAAATCGTAGTTTGCTCTATGTCTACTTATGTTTAAATTAAGTGTTCAGTGAAGTTCCTAAAGTTCAATCTATGATGTAAACTCAATTGTTCTCAACCCAGTTATCTTTCTGATAAGCTGGGAAAGAGAAACCAAGCCTCCTCAGATGGTCTTGAATTCCACTAACACAGTCTGGGCCCTTCAACCTATGGAAGCACTAGAATATTTATTAACTGAATGAATAAGTGAAAGAACAAAGAAACAAAAGAACATAAAATACAGTGGAAGCAACCTGGTAAGCAAACAATCTGTTAAGCAGACGATCTGATTACAGTATAATCATTCTCCGTGACTGATCAACAGCTATAAGCTTTAAATATAACTAAAGATTCTTCCTCTGTCAGATCCCTTCACTTGGTAGGACATACCATGACACTAGGAATGCCTACGAGTGATGATGACAGTTGCATTAAAAAGTGGCACTTCTGGGCTTCCCTGGTGGCGCAGTGGTTGAGAGTCCGCCTGCCAGTGCAGGGGACACAGGTTTGTGTCCCGGTCCGGGAAGATCCCACATGTCGTGGAGCGGCTGGGCCCATGAGCCATGGCTGCTGAGCCTGCGCTCCGCAACGGGAGAGGCCACAACAGTGAGAGGCCCGCGTACCGCAAAAAAAAAAAAAAAAAAAAAAAAATTGGCACTTCTCACTCTATCTTTGCTAATGGTGTGGGTACAACTGTAGCATACTGCCTGGTGGTTCTTAGCCTTCCTGTTCATCACATTGAGAAGATCTGAGAATGACGGAGAAGGATTCTGTAGTGGTGTAAGACATTATCTGTAAAGCACCTGTGCTTCACTGTGTTTGCTTTCACCAGCTTGTGAAAAGTGAAAGCATTGCCATCATGCAGTACTCTGTGGAAAAACCTCTCATTTCACAGAATACAGGTGTGTGGGTTTTGAACAAAGTAGTTTCTGTTGCACAAGTGGTAACTACTCTATATGTCTTACCCTTGGATTTATCACACAAGGAATCAAGGTTACACTCTCTATAAAATACAAAGCAGGGGCTTCCCTGGTGGCGCAGTGGTTGAGAGTCCGCCTGCCGACGCAGGGGACGCAGGTTCGTGCCCCGGTCTGGGAAGATCCCACATGCCACGGAGCGGCTGGGCCCATGAGCCGTGGCCGCTGAGCCTGCACGTCCGGAGCCTGTGCTCCGCATGGGGAGAGGCCACAACAGTGAGAGGCCCGCATACCGCAAAAAAAAAAAAAAAAAAAAAATCAGTTTTTGCCAGCTAAAGCTTGTTCTACACAGGAAGAATAAGAGGTAATTTGATAGAATCATAGCCAGAACATTCAAGCAAAACAATTACTCTTGTCTGAATTATTCAGGATAAGGGATTTCTCCCCTTAAATAATGGCTTTTCCAGGGTTATTTAAATAGCCCTATCAGTATCTCTAAGTGAGACCTTATTTCAAGAATAGAGATAAAAGATTTAAGAAGTTTAATTTTTAAATTACTAAGGAAACATGTAGTCGACTGAAAATAATTAAATAAGCTGTCGAAGTTGACTTGTACAGCAGAAAAAATCACTAACTGAATATATGGCTCTTTCAGTACCAAGCAATATAGAATTCTTTTTGGTCCTAATTTACCTGAAGAATCTTTTTGCCATCACTTAAAAGACTTTGATGTAGTCAGAATCAATCTCTCACACTCCCTTGGACTATTTTGTAGATTTTTGACATCCCATATATGCAAAATCATTTACTCAAAGTGACTAGAGAAGTGGAAAAATTAGAGTTTCATGGTTTATGAATTAGAATTTATACAGATTTTACAGCTTTGCTTTTAAGCAGAGGAAAATGTTTTCTGCAGTTAAGAAATCACTCCAACAGATGGGCCTATCTCCTCTATTTTTATTTCTAGTTGGCTTACGGGTGAATTACCCTGGACATAGTTATAAATTTGAAATTATAGGAACTGCTGAGGGGTGATTTTTTTTTTCTGGCTATAAAATACAAAGAGGACACAGCTGCAGCATCTAGAAAGTGAGGGAAGCTAAAGCCATAAAAATAATACTGCTTCCTCTTCCTTACTCTGGATGCAACAGTAAGCTTATCTGGTTTCCCATTATTTATAATGATTAATCTAAGGCCACATTCCCAGAAGAGTAATTAGCCTGTCAATTACTTCAGTGCGAATCCAGCATTTCTAATTAGGTGTAACTTTACAATTAGAAGTGGCCAAACATTCAATAAAACATAGTACTGTGTATCTTACTATATTGAGGGCAGGCAGAAATACTACAGGAATAACTGGTTGATGTAACTCTACTGAAAAGAGAACTTGGGACAACTGTGAACCACCTATTGACTATGTGAGCACTGAAATTCTATCTACTACAATTCTTTTTATATATGTGTTTATAGGGTTTTTACATGTGTTTGGCCTACTACATGCTCCATCTGTAACTATCTACTTCATTCTTTATCATTAGCAAGTTTTTCACTAAGAGCTGACTCTTCTGACATTTGATATATTTCAGGCTACCCACCCTTCCTCACTGTCTCCCAATCACCTCCCATATATTGGTGTCAGTAGTAATGTTCTGAATATTAATCCTCTGATAAAATCCTTTAAGAACACATTCCCCAGAAACCACAAGGTCAAGCTGAAGCTCTTTCATATGAGGCTCTTCTTGGCCTGGATTTTGCCTACCCTTCCATGTTAATCTTGCTCCCTTTTTATGCTGCGTGCTCCAGCAATACTAAGAGAAATGGTAGTAGTTGAATATTTGTAGCAATAATATTTGACCATTTATTGAGCATCAATCACATGAGATAAAATATTAAATGTTCTATATAATTTAATGTTCATAATAATACCACAGGGCAGGTATTATTATTCCCATTTTACAGTTAGAAGAAATGGGGCTCTGAGATATTAAGTAACTTGTTCAAGTCTCCACAGTTAATAAGTAGCAGACCTAAGTTTCTTCTCTTAATCTCTGTTATACCTTGAATAGGCCATGTTCTTTCATTCCCTTAGGCTTTTTCACATTTTCTTTCATCTTACTTTAGTACCATTCACTGCCTTGCTCACCTTGTTCACTTTACAAACTCCTGTCCATTCTTTAAGACTTTCTCTATGAAGTCTTTTCCGACCTGCCTCCCAGGAAAAGGTAATTAGTCTTCCTCCCTGTCTTCTACACTTCTGTCCCAGATGCATGCATGCACACCCGCTATTATACTCTTCATTATGCTTTATAATAATTTATCTATATATGAAAATATCTGTCTCCTTATTAAGCTGTGACAACCCTCCATTAATCTTGAAACAACAAAAATTGTACCCAATAAATGTTCACTAAATTAATAGAGAAATGAATGTATTTCAGAGCAATAGAGGCACAGTATTTGTAGTGGGGCTGTGGTCCCTCAAAAGAGTTTGAAAAGCAGAATACCACTCAAGCAGCTTTGCAGGCACTCTCATATGTGATTTCTGGTATCTCTTGCTCTCTCTCTTCACCAGTTCCTACCAAGTTCGATTGCAAATTTTTTCTTAGCCCTCGGTTCTTGCATTTTCTCACGCTTTTATTTAAAACTCCTTTCTATCACCAGATACCTGAAAAGCGTGCAACTGTTCACTTTCCTCTCATTTTACCATACCTGGTTCAGGTGATCTCAATTCCAAGAATCTTCTTTAATTTCTATCAGTGAACAAATATTTATTTTTCAACTAATATTAGCTAGGGATTTCTGGGATAAAAAGAAAACAAAGCCTGTGGTTTTATGAAGCATATGTTCTAGTAATGAAAACAAGGAAAATATAGAAAGAAACAAAAAAATAAAAACAAATTCCAGGTACACTTTCCTACTTCTATACAATACATCCCTTTCTAGGGAGAGATATGACTGTGCTTGGAAAATACAAAGCAATTTAACTATTGGCGAACTCTACACAAATGTATCTACACCCATGCTTTATTTTATACCACTATCAGCTTCCTGAAAAAAAAAGGAAAGAACAAATAGATGGGGAAATAAAAAGCAAATAGTAAGGTAACAGATCTAAACCTAACTGTATCAATAATCAAACTAAATGTAAAATGCCTAAACTCCCCCAGTTAAAAGGCAGAGATAATGTATGTTGTCAAAAAGAAATGTACTTTAAACATTAAAATACAAATAGGTGGGAAAAGAAAAAACAGAAAAAGACATAGCGTGCTAATTCTAATCAAAAAGGAAGCTGGAGTGACTATGATAATATCAGTTACTACTCTCTTTTCCAGAGAAGAGTTGTATCAGGGATAAATAAGGTCATTTTACAATGTTAAAGCAATAAATCTACAGGAGGACAGAATAATGCAAACAAAACTTCAAGATACACGTAGAAAAACTGATAAAAATGAAAGGAGAAATTCACAAATTCACAATTATAATCAGAGATTTCAATACCCTTCTGTCAACAACTGGGAATAGGGAGATGGAAAATTATCAACCAACTGGCCTGATATATTTAGAATACATCACTCAAAAACAATAGAATACACATTCTTTTCAAGTGCATATGGAAATTTTACCAAGATAGACCATATTCTGGCTGTCAAAACAAGTCTCAGTAAATGCAAATTACCCAAGTCACACAAAGTATGTTCTCTGACTAAAATGGAATAAAATTAGAAATCAATAATAGAAATATCTCTAGAATATCCCAAATATTTGTGAACTAAATAACACATTTCTAAATAAACAAATGGTCAGAGAAGAAATCAAAAGGCAAAACTGAAAAGTATTTTTCTGAACTGAATGGAAAGGAAAACACATGATATGAAAATCTGTGGGTTGCCAACAAAAGAAAAATGCACAGTATTAAAACTGTATATTAGAAATGCAGAAAGATCTTAAATCAATGACCTCAAGTTCTACCTTAAGAAACTAAAGGAATAAAGGAGAAACTGAAGCCAAAGTAAGCAGAAGAATGGAAATAATAAAAGTCAGAGTGGAAATCAATGAAATAGAAAACAAAGAAAAATCTGTTTTTGAGATCAATAAAATTAATAAACCTCTAGACAGACTAATTAGGAAAAAAAAAGTGAGAAGACAAAAATTACCATTGTCAAGAATAAGAGAGGTGATATCACTATTGATTTCACAATGTTAAAAGGAAAATAAGGAAATATTATAAATTCAACAACTTAGATAAAATGGACAAAGTATCTGAAAGACAAAGAATACCAAAGCACACTCCAGAAGAAATAGACAATCTGAATATTCCTAGGGTTTTTTTCAAATTTTTATTGTGGTAGAATACACATTAATATAAAATTTACTATCTTAATCATTTTTAAATGTACAGCTGAGTGGATTAAACTCTTTCATAACATTGTGCAATCACCACCATTCTTCTCCAGGACACTTTCATCTTGCAAAACTGAACTCTGTACCCATTAAATAATGACTGCCCATTTCTCCCTTCCCTATTCCCTGGCAACCACCATTCTACTTTCCATCTCTATGATTTTGACTAAATGGAATCACACAGTATTTGCCTTTTTGTGACTGGCTTATTTCACCTAGCATAATGTCTCTAAGTATCATCCATGTTGTAGTAATGTATGTCAGAGTTTTGTTCCTTTTTAAGGCTACATTTGTTGTATGTACCACATTTTGTTTATCCATTTATCCATGGATGAACATTTAGGTTGCTTCCATATTTTACCTATTGTGAACAATGTTTCTTATGAACATGGGTGTGCAAATATCTCTTCAAGATCCTGCTTTCAATTTTGGGGAGTATATACTCAGAAGTGGAATTACTAGGTCATACGGTAATTCTATTTTTAATTTTTTGAGGAACCACCATACTGTTTTCAACAACAGCCGCACCATTTTCGATTCCCATCCATAGTGCGCAAAAGTTTCAATTTCTCCACAGCCTCAACAATACTTGTTATTTTCTGTTTTGTTCTGTTTTTTTAACAGTAGCCATACTAATGGGTGTTGAGTTTTATATATTCTAGATATTAATCCTGTATCAGAAATATAACTTGCAAATATTTTCTCCCTTTATGTAAGGCTTTTTGCTCTGCTGATAAGGTCTTTTGATGTGTGATTGTTTTTAATTTTCACAAAGTCCAATTTGTCTTTTGTTGTTTGTGGCCTTGGTGTTATGTCTCAAAAATCATTGCCAAATCCAATGTCATGAAGCTTCTGCCCTGTTTTCTTCCAAGAGTTTTATATTTTTAGGTCTTACATTTAGGTCTTTGATCCATTTTGCACTAATTCTTACATCATTCTTTTGCATGTGGATGTCCAGTTTTCCCAAGACCATTTATTGAAAAGACTCTCCTTTTCTTATCAAACAGTCTTGGCATCCTTGTCAAAAATTATTTGACCATATAATGTGAGGGCTTATATCTGGGGTCTCTCCTCTATTCCATTGGTCTATATGTCTCTCTTTATTCCAGTACCACACTGTTTTGATTATTGTAGCTTTGTAGTACGTTTTGAAATCACGAATTGTGAGTCGTCCAGTTTTGTTCTTCCTTTTTCAAGACTGTTTTGGCTATTTCACAGGTGCCCCAGACACTTGACAGTTTGCCTTCCTTTCTCCTTCAGAGACTTGCACAAATGTCACCAACCTCCACTGCCTACCCTATTCTCTGGCTTGTTTTTCAACATAACATTTGACATTATCTGACATGCTATGCATTTTACCTATTTAGAGTACTACATTGATTATACTGATGACCCAAATTATTGGCCTTTAAGTAACTACAAATTTTACAAAGTGACTTAGCAAGACCTCCCATCAAGAGGAGGGATCTATCTCCTCACCTCTTCAACCTACTTCTCTTGTCTTTTGCTTTGGCCAAAAAAGGAAATGACAGTGAGTCGGTTTCAAGTCTTCAAGAAGCACTGTGCACTTCTGCTCTCTTTTGCTTCTCTCCTCTGCCTTCACAATAAGTACAAGCTTGGCCCAGATCAGATCCAGACACAGAAGCAAGCCCAGGTGAAATCAGTCAAGCCCAACCCTCCCAACCCTTAGACACATGAGAAATAATGATAAATAGTGGTAGTTTTAAGCTGTTAGGCTTTGGGGTAATTTGTTATGCAGCATTATTATAGCAACAGACAGCATGTGTTTTTCTATCATCTTTCTCCCCCAGTTAGAATATAAACTACATGGGGTACTTCCCTGGTGGTGCAGTGGTTGAGAGTCCGCCTGCCGATGCAGGGGACACGGGTTCGTGCCCCGGCCTGGGAAGATCCCACATGCCGCGAGGTGGCTGGGCCCATGAACCATGGCCGCTGAGCCTGCGCGTCCGGAGCCACAACAGTGAGAGGCTCGCGTATCGCCAAAAAAAAAAAAAAGAATAAACTACACAGAGGCAGTAATATCTCTGTTTTATCCCTCCTGTATCCTTGGGGTCTAGAAGAGTGCATGGCTCAGAACACTACTTAATAACTACTCATTGAATGAATTAATGAATTCACCACAACTCAATAGTCAAAGCTACTACAGCTGCTCAGATGAGGATAAACCAACTGAAGGATGAATTAATGAGCTCTGCTTATCTGTTTTCCCCCAAATGCTGGGCATGCTCTGTACTAGTTACATGTTGCTGCATAATGAATTAATCCAAAAGTTAGCAGCTAAAAACAATAAATATTTATTATCTCATGGTTTCTGTGGGTCAAGGATCTGGGAATGGCCTAAGTGTGTCTTTCAGACTCAGGTTCTCTTATGAGGCTGCAGCCAAGTTGTTGACCAAATATTCTGCCATCTCAAGGCTCAAAAGGGGGAGGACCGACTCCCAAACTCAATAATGTGGGCCCTTTTACAGGGCTACCTCAAGACATGGTAGCCAGCTGGCTTCCTCCAGAGTGAGTAATGCAAGAAAGAGCTATAGAGAACCCAAGACATAAGCCACAGTCTTTCTGTAAACTAATCTCAGAAGTGTATTTTATTCACAATATATTCTATTTATTAGAAGTTAATCAAAAAGTCCAATCCATATTCAAGGGGAAATGATTACCCAAGTTCATGAATATTAGAAGCTGAGAATCACTGGAGTCTATCTTAGAGGCTGCCTGCCATACACACATAGAAGGCCTCAAATTCCACTCTTTCAAAAGGTCAAGATTTAACTAATAATTTCTATGCTTGATTTTTTAAATTAAAATTGCATCAGATGCCATTATTGCATTTAATACTGTGAATCCCCAAAATAGTTTTTCAAATTTCTGGGCATCGGAAAAATCTGGACACTAGATTTCCTAGCATGTCCAAGATTTTAGAGCAAGTATTTAATTTAGGGGTGATCAGAGCAAACAATGGGATTTAAAGGCACTGAGTAGATCCTCTTGACAAAAATTTTATGTCTCTTATGATAACTAAACTTTAAATATTAGACCTTCATTTTATTTGATCTGGAAGCACTGTTTTCAAGTCATCTGTTTCATCAATTTGTAAACATTAAGTATCTAATAGTAGCTAAGTTTAAAGCATTATGAGAGTTTAAAGTGTTATCACATTTGCCTTTTAAAACTTAGAATTTAGTTGTACTAAAACATAAGTAACACCAAGAGGGGAGGAGGGCCTCCTAAATGATCTTAGGCAGAGCAGTCCTTTTCTGCTTAAGAAAGTAAATGACTAGAAGTTATTAAACACATCTTAAATAATTGAAAAGTAACTCTACCATATCTTTACTCTTCCTAGAGTCACACTTAATTGGATCATGAAAACAGAAAAAACAAAATTCTTCTAAAATAGCATTCCCATCTCCATTGACCCTTTTAGCAGGAGCAGGAGGCTCCCCATCACCACCAGGTTCATGAGCTCACGTGAGTTAACTCATGACTGTTCTTCCACTGAGATGATCAGTTACACAGACTGCCAGAAGAGTCAGCAACATCACTAGGATCAACAAGCAAAACAAAGTCTAAATTAATGCTTGTCAGTGTAAAAACCAAAAGGGATGTACATTGCATTTCTTATGGAGAAATGTGAGTCTGCTCATACATTGGTATGAAAACTTTTTCTTCTGATCAAATAAGCTAGTCATGATGGAAACATCGTGTGGATATGTGTCAACATCCTCTAAAAAACATAGCCAGTACATAGTTGCTACTAGAAAAGATCCTGCAGCAACTAAGATTTATGATCCCTAATGCAAGTTCCACATCAACGGAATGTAGAGTCTTGGGCTGAAAGGACAGGGGCACAGCAGACAGGAAGAGAGTAAGGCAAGAGAGATGGAAGTTACCATCACTAAAAGTGACTTGTTTTACACACACACACACACACACACACACACTTCTGAAAATCAAAGAAAGGAAAGAAGAATAATCAAATATATTGCCCTGAATATAAGCGACTTCATTTCTCATAACATGATAAATTTAAGGGGACCCAGCGATGCCCTCAGAAGGACTACTCTACTTATCCCTATTTATTAAAGAGGTGGAGAATCATTAAAATCCTGATCGACAAAGCAGTTATTGAGAGCTATTCTCACTTTCATACAACTTTCTAATACAAGATTGACCAACCAAGCCCAACTAAGCACCTATTTCATAATACAGTCACACAAGTATGTCCTCTTTAACTGAACATAGCATTCTCACTTCAATACAGTATAGTATCTGTGAGATTTTCTCCTTACATTTTTAAAAAAATTTATCTTACATTTCCAGACAGAATGAACCCTTTTCTTGAGAGACAGTAAAATAGAGAAGAAACTTGTTATCTTTGTAATGAAAGCAAAATTAAAACAACATTACATCAATTAACTGACCAGGATAATAACCTTCTTTCTCTACTTCTCCTCACATGTGTAGTGTGTCTATTTTCAAAGTTGTAAAATTAAAAAATAATAACGTATTTTAAATGCCTATCTCATAGGAGTTTATGAAAATTAATGGAATTTAAGATAGAAAGAATGTAATTAGCTTGCCTGGAATTTGGCTAGTGCAGCTAAATTAAACACCATAGCTTTTTCAACACTATGTCACGAGACCCATAAGCTTAGGGAACACAATAGCTACCCATGACCTCAAGTACAAATCGCCTCAAGAAAAGGTCCTCTCAAGTCAGATGCAATCCCTTGTCTAATGCACATGATCAGTCACCAGTTATAGGCCAGTGGAAAGAACAGTCCTTACCTCATTTGCCAAAAATTCCTTCTATAATAAATTAGCAAAAATGTACCAATTGCTTCATGTGAAGAAACCCTGATCAACTGAGCTCGAGGGTCTGTTCGCATGGGATTGCTAAACTCGGTGTTACTAGAAATCCTGCTTTAACAGCCTAACCTTAAACAACATGTGCAGAAACTCTGTAACCCTTAATATTTAGATCAATCAGAATTCCTAAAAACCTCTGCTCCCTCCAACAGTTTGTCCTACAAACTAGCACTTTTTATAAACCTACATACAACTGCATAAAAACTAGTAATATTTTTGGAATTATCCTTGGTGGATTAGTAAAAGCATTTCTAAGACTCTCTGAATGCTGTCTTTGGACCTCAAGCTTGGAAATCATTTCACGCACCTATAAGTTTAAGGCTGAATTGGGTACTGGTCTCAATCCTGCATTTGAAAAGTCTGTCTTTGATTCCATAACCAGGGATTTTTTACCCTGGGGTTTTCCAGGTATCCATTAACCCTTCACATTTTAAGCAAAACTTGGGATGTTTTCTGTGAAGAGGGTTGTTTTAAAATAAAGAATTCGTCTGGTCTTTGTCCTGGGTTCCAGTCATGGAGCTTCTAAAACTCAGAATTTCCTGAGTGGTGGCAGTGTCTTTGTTCTTTATGAGCCCCTAGATCACCCCTGAGTTTATACTAATGAGATGGCTCAGGATGGGAGCTGTTCACCAGGAAAACGAGCCATGTGATTGGAGGGTTGGGGCTTTGACCCAGCCTGACCTCTGAAGATGGGACGAGGGCTAGAGAGCAAATTCAGCCTGGTGACCAGTGGTTCAATCAATCAAGCCCACATAATGAAGCACCAGTAAAAACTCTGGACACCGAGACCTAGGTGAGTTTCCTGGTTGTTGAACACATTGATACACCAACATCCAGGAAGTGATGCATACTGACTTCATGGGGAAAGGACAATGGAAACTGTGTTTAAAACCCTCTCAGACCTTGTCCTATGAGTCTCTTCATTTGGCTGGTCCTCATTTGTATCCTTTATAATAAACTGGTGGTTGTAAGTGTAACACTTCCCTGAATTCTATGAGTTGTTCTAGTAAGTTGTGAAAATCCCTGAATTTGTGGCCAGTTGGTTAGAAATACAGGTTGCCTGGGGCCCCCAAATTTGCAATGGACATCTGAAGTGAGGACAGCCTTGTGTGTGTGTGTGTGGGTGTCCTTAAACCTGTGGGGTCTGACACTAACTCTGGACAGTTAACATCAGAATTGCCTGGCAGCACACTGGGGGTCCATATCTGTTGCCAAATTCTCAAAGGGCTCTTTGATCCAAATACTAACATTATAAACCACTTCTCTATAGAGTCCTAAGCAAGGAGTTCCCCAAATGAAAGTAAAGTTCTTAAAGAGAGAACTAAGAAAGCTACTTTAGCTATGAAGAACAGTCAGATGACTTCCACAAACTTGCAAAAGATCAAAAATGCTTCAGATACTTAAAAGTCAGAATCTTAAATCCTTTCCACTCTAAACTTTCAAAACCAAAAATTAAATATTAAAAAAATAAAAGTGGAGCTCAAGTCTTCCCAAGACAGAAAGTTCAATACCTAACTCCTAATCTCTACCCAACCCAACCTTTCCACCCCTATTCCCTCATCACCACCCCATCACCTGCTCCCTTCCCGGTCTTCCCCATCTCAGCAAATAAGAACACCAGCTACACAGGCAATCAATCTTGGAGTCATCCTTGCCTCCTCTATTTTTCTCATACTGCACATCTAGAACACCATCAAATCCTCCAAAATGTATTCAAATAACACATTGTGAAGCAATTATACTCCAATAAAGATGTTTTAAAAACATGTATTTAAATAGCAGACAATATCTCACTTTCCGCTACATTCTCCAAGACCCTTACACGGTGTCCACAAGATGATCACTAAAGGGACCGTCCAACAAAGTGAGCCTGTCACTTCAGGGGAAAAATCACCTAATACTCAAATATTAATTGACTTCTTCACTGCATTGATGTTTGCAGAGATGGTACAAAAACAATGGCCAATAAAACTGTGTCTTAACACAAATCCAAGCAATGGCACCAAATTGCACAATTGATCTGTATTTCTCACTGCCACACACTCATGGTGGGAGGGAGTAAGGGAGAGGGAGCTCATTTTCACTTAAGAATGTCCTTAATGAAACAGTACCAATTTTTAATTTTAATGTTATAAAATATCAACCTTTGAGTTCATGCTTTTATAATACTCGATGATAAAATAGAAAACATACATAACGTACTTTGTCACATGTTGAAATACACTTGTGCAATTGTTTGTGTTGTAAGCTCAACTAACCACTTTTTTCATGGAACACCCATTTTTACTTAAAAGAATAACTGATAGGCAAACTATCATCACTGACATTGGTTATTTGCAGATATTTTCTTGGAAAATGAACAATGAGCCTGTCACTTTTCAAGGAAAAGGAACCACAGAAAATTGGTGCCAATGATAAAATTGAAAATTTTATAAGGAAATTAGAATTTTTGAAAACTTGTATCTGTCACTGTGGGCTTGAGAGCTTCTCAGTAGTTGAAAACTTTTGATTAGATTGGTGGTAATATGAGTGAATGTGATTTTTTTATATTACACAATAAAATGCATCACCATTTGGGAAATCTGCGTAACTCAATATTCAATATTTTCCAAATGACCACTTCATGATGTCATCAAATTAGGCATAAGTAAAGATGTATTCACAGTATGAGACAGACCAATGGGTATTAATGAAACAGAGTACAAAAAGCTTATTGATATATTTTTAATGAAACTATATTGCACCTTGCAAATAACCTTGAAGAACTATTACTTATAAATTTTGGTGGAATATCAAAGAAGAATATCCACTATTATCTGAAAATTCTTCCGTTTTCCAAGTACATATCCCTGTAAAAATAGATTTCCTTCATATACTCGACCAAAATAACATATCACAACAGATTGAATGCAGTTGTAAATATGAGAATCCAACTGTCTTCTATGAAGCCAGGTATTAAGGAGATTCGTAAAACTTTAGCTAAAGCAATGCCAATATTCTCACTAATTTTTTTCTTTTGGAGAATATGTTTATTTTTCATAATAATATGTTAATATATTATAGATTTATTATTGTCATTTTTAGGTGAATCAATAAGTGCATTTTTAAAGGTCTCAGTTATAATTTCACATGTACTAAATATTGATAGATATAATTAACATAAACAAAAACTTTTTGAGGTCTTCAATAATTTGTAGAAGTATGAACAGGTTCTAAGACCAAAATGTTTGAGAAATACTGCTTTATTGTTATTACTCTGTTCCAAGCCATTATCATTACTCTCTGAATTTTTGCATTAACCTCTAATAGATCTCCCTGCTCTCATCTTGTTTCTTTGCATAATATTCCCAAACCACAACTAGAGTGATCTTTTTTAAATGTAAATCAAGTCACGTCATTGCTCTGATCGAAATCCTCCAAAGACTTTCTTCCAAAATCATTTGGGGAAAAAGGTGAAGTTCTTATTGGCCTACTAACATTAGGCATGATCTTTACTGATATCCTGCCATTGGACATTGTGCCCTCACCTCACTCTGTTCCAGCCAGCCTCTTGCTGTTCCCTGAACAAGCTGAGTATGCTTTGAGCCAGCTCTTCCCTCAGCTTAGAGTTCATTTCCCTCATGTATCTACGTGACTGTCTCTTTCTTGTTTTAGGTCTTTGTCCACATTTCTCTTAATTGAAGTCTTCCAGGACCGCTGTGCTCACTATTTAAATCCTAAGTATTCCCAGCTCCCTGCCCTGCTCTATTTTCCCCCCTCAACATTTATTACCATCTGGTATACTATATACTCTACCAATGTTTTTTCAGTTTATTGTCTGTTTCCCTCTACTAAAGGAGAAGCTCTTTGAAGACAGGAATTTTGCTCACTTTCTGCTGTATCCCCTGGCACATAGCAGGCCCTCAATGTATACCTGTTGAATGAATGAATGAATGAGATAGCATGAACATAGAGAAAGAAAAATGCCTCCAAAAATTCTGAAGAATTGTAGTCTAATAAAACAGATTCTTTGATGATTAAATTTTAAATTTAATTCATTAAATTTCAATAGCCATATTTGGCTAGTGGCTACTGTACTGGACAGTGTAGCACTAAGAATTATAGACTAGCCTCACTCTTAGGGTCCTTCAGAATTTCTAGTCCAGGACCACTGAGGTCTTCCTCTATCTGCCTAAGTCACCTAAGGTGTTCATTTAGGCTTAAAATGCAAAAGCCATCTGCATTTTGATAGTGGCCTCTTAAACAGGAACAAAGGGAACAAAGGGAACCAGAACTTGACACTGAACAAATCAAAGAAGTGGACTATTTCCAAACACACGTGAATCTAGAATTGTCATTAGGAAATACAAACTTACTTCCTCCATGACCTCCTTTCGCTCTGAATTGGTATTTGCATCAGCTTATTGATCACTATTTGAACCAGAAAAAGTATTTGCCTTATTACTCCTTCTAAATCACTGTTGCCTTTTTTTTTAAACAACGGATCCTCTCTCTCTAATACTGATGTTTAATGAATGAATTATTACCACTCTTCCAAAGTTAAAATTGATCCAAACGTCTAAAATGCAAAAATCTATATATACTATCATTGGACTGGAGAGATGAAAACTTCTATAAAAATGAAACAAAAATGAATTTACTAGAGGTCATCTAAACCTTATTTGGATATTCAGAGTAAGACCAAGGACAACTCTTCCTTGGAAATCACATTCCAAAGAATGTAAATCACATTCCAAAAAGTTGTAGTTTGTCCTTATAAGATATGTATATACATATATAGGTAAATGGATGAATCTAAACAAAGAATTTTAAAAATCCTTCATGTAAATTATATAAATATATATAAAAATCATGAAATGAGGAGGCCTGGATATCTTAAAAACAAACAAAAACACACAATACTGAAGCTGGTTATATAAATGGAAATCGTAATGACATTGTAAAATGGCATACTGTCTTAACCCACTGATTGTTGAATCCATCAATGGTTTAGACAGTCCAAATACTGGGTGATCTGTTATCCAGTCAGTACTTTATCCCACTGCTTCCCTGGAGGTTTACTGCTGCTGTGGCTACTATTACCACCACCACTCCCATTGGGAGCTCTCTTCTGACCCAAACAGACTGTTAACTCTAATCTCCTCTGAATCTACAACTCTGGAGTTACTTGATTAGTCTGCATGCTCTCTGAAAGCAATAGTTGGGGACAAGGGTGCATATTAGGAAGGAATACAAGGCCAAGGAACATTTACAGTTGAGCTGAGGCCGTCTAGGGTATTGCTGGCTATCAGAGGACTCTCCCTAAAGGAAGAATCTTTGAGATGTTTCTCAGCAAGAAAGCCCTCATGCATAGCAACAGGATGTGTGTTCATATTTCTCTGTATTTCTCCAGTCCAACGATAGTATATATAGATTCTTGCATTTTAAATGTTTGGATCAATTTTAACTTTGGAAGAGTGGTAATAATTCATTCATTAAACATCAATATTAGAGAAAAAGGATCAGTTGTTTAAAAAAAAAAGGCAACAGTGGTTTAGAAGGAGTAATAAGCCAAATACTTTTTCTGGTTCATATTTCTCTTTGTCCACCAGAGTCACTATTTTTTCATTGAGCACTCTTATGAAAAAAAGAGCTTTACCTCCTAATGTCTTTTGATCCTCACAAACCCAAGGAGGTAGTAATGGTTATTCCATTTTACAGAAAGATATGGAGTCTAAGAACCATGGCTGAAGCCCTCAAGCTAGTAAATGGTAAAGTTAGTTCACAGAGCAAGTCAGTGACCTGGAAACTTATTTCCTCATCTATGCAGATTATCTCACCACATAGATAATGTGCACAAAAGGTCATTAGAGGTCATCTAAATATTGTGCTTCATTTCCTCCTGCCTCATGGTCTGCCTAAGTGAAGAGAAGGAACAGCTGGGTTAATTCTTGGGCTGCAACACCCAGGAGAGCTTTCAACAGAAGTCTAATTTTATATGAAAATGCTACAGGATCACTTACAGCAGAGATATCTCCCAAACGAATCCATCTTAAAGTGAACAGATCAGCAAATTATATTCATACTTAAGGAAAGAGGTCTTGTAAAGACACGCCCTAAAATATGCCATTGCTTTTCTTTGGAATGTGTTCAGGAGGTGAAAATAACTAAAGAAATCAACCAGCTTCCCTTATCACACAATATTCCCAACCATCTGCTGCATGTGCTTACGAAGACAGAGCTCGGTGCTGAAAACTGTCATCAGAGAAAACGTGAATAACCAGTTTACAACCTGTGAGAAAAAGGGAAAAGAATGCCTTCTTCCCATTGCCACAAGTTCAGGTTCACAGTTAACACGTGTAGTTGTGGGCAGCTGTGCTTGTTTCTTAAAAGAGGATAACTGCGCACACCACCAAAAAAAACAAAAGGGGAAAATGTGTGTGGGAGGTGGGAGTGAGATGTTGGAATAATTTAATTACTGTCAGGTGGTTTTCAAGCTGCACTGGGGGAAAAAAGCCTAAACAAGATCTATTACCCAGAAAACAATTTTAGCTACCATCTCTGCTCATTTTTATCAAATGATCTCAGAAGTTTTTAAGAATTTGACAAACTTCAGGTTGATATATGAGCCAGTTGGTATTTGCTCTGAGTGCAAAGATAGGTTCAATTAAGGCCTTAAAAGCCAATAACTTTCACTCTATCTATGACTAATAATTGTGTATTACACACTGATGAACACTGGAAACATTTTTGATAAAAACAACTCTCTGGTCTCATCTGAACAGTATGTGCGGCCCAGGGTTCAGATAGATACTTTGGAAATTCATCACCTATTTGTGTGAGGCCCCAAGCTTTGGAGAGGAGAGCAACTCACTTTATAGGGGTAATAAGGAAAGCAGAAGTGGCCATTACAGAAGGAAAGAGAGGCTTTAAAAAAAAGAGAGAGAGAAAAGACATGTCTCCTTGCAGTCTAGCTAGGACCCATGGCCTCTGCCCTACTTTAGTGGCCTTGAGCTTTGAGGATGGCACTGAATTGTACCACGGGTAAAACATGAGGCAGGTGGTCTGTTTCCTGCACTGAAGAGGTACAACAGGGAACATGGTACCTGGGGTACCTCATGAGGCCCATCACGCTTCCAAAGCTCAGAGGCCAGAAGAGGAGGAACACCGGAAAGAGAGGTCCCCATGCACTGGAGGCACACGCAGCTATGAGCCCCTATAACCACAGTATTCCACGCTCTGGCAGTGGCCTGGAGCAGGTATCAGCGTGGACATAAGAGTTCCACGACAGTGACAAAAACTGCAACAATGCTCTGGAGAATTCAGAAATTGAAAGTCCTGGAACAGAAAGGACCTGACATGGAGAGTGGTAACTGGATCATTCAGGACAGGCTTCATGTAAGAAAACATGGTAGGTTGGTTCAAATCATCTTTGTAATGACAGCCATACAGGCCAGATGAAAGTCCTGAATCTGGGGGTACTGGCTTGATGGACTGACTACCCATCTCTCCCCTTGCCTCCTCCACTGCCATCTCCAACCCCACACTTCAGCTTTGCCTCTGAACTTGAAACTTGTTGAGGATTAAATAAACAAAAAATACTCTGTGAAACATAGTAAGTACACTTATCACTGTTAGCTGTCAACATGATCACAAATGTTGACATTAACCATCAGAGTACTGAAAAGATATAATATAACTGGTTAGAATATTGAGGTCTGTCATCTTGACACACTACAGGGCTAATCACACACTAATAAAAGTCAACAATTGTTGTACCGTTACAGTCACTGAAATCTAAATGGCATCGTTTTGTTTGTGAATCACTGGATTAAAGATATTAGGGCCAGTGAATTCATCTTTGCATTCTTTCCCTTAGACATAGCACAGCCAAGTGCTTATTTACTTGGCATGCTCCTTGTTACTCAGAGGGAAGCACCTGGGCTGAACGGAGTCCCTTGGTTACAAGTACGTCACCAGCCGCACTTAAAGCAGGAAATACAGGACTCTCAGGAAGTGCACTTGATAATGAAACACCATGAACCAAAATTAGCCAACAGTCGGCATTACTCTTCATCCTGAAATGATGCAATTATATTTCACAAGGTGGTCAAGCAGTGGAGATCAGTCTGGTGGACATATAAGATCCCTTTCCCAGGCTTGTCACCAGTTCATGTGATTTTAAACAACCAGGTTTTAATGACTTCACAGTGTTTCAGCTTCTCTTTTTCAAAATTTCAGAAATAGCCATCAGTGGCAGGATTTACAGTTCACATGGGTGGCAAATTTACTAGACTGTAAGCTCTTCAATGCTAGGGACAGTGTTTTTATCCTTTCTTGTATCTACTGGGTACAGCGCTTGGTGCAGAAGATATTAATTTTTGCTAAATTACTAACAGTGAGAAAACTAAATGATGAGAAAACTAAATGAGCTCATTTAGAAAACTAAATGAGCCCTATCAGTTAGTCACAAGCTGATTGGACAGGTTTTCTTATTATCTACTGGCACTATTAAGCACAGGGATGGGAAAGACTAGCCCAAGATCGCTTATGGAATCACTGGAAAAGCCTGTATGGCTTCCTAGCTCATGGAGCCATGAGCCTGCCTAAACAGGACTAACTCAGTAACACACATACTCCTTGTACCCACACAGAGAAAAACAGCTTTGTTAGATTCCAGGATTCTAAGGCCCACTTATTCCAGGTTACTTGCTTTCAGCAGGCACTGCGTAAATACCAAAGAAACAGTGCTGAAAGTAAAGAGATTTTTAAAACTTTCATTCCTGGAATATTCATAATAATTCATAGGAATTATTATGTCTTGTGGTGGATGAACACTGCTGGAATTCTCTTTATCCTGAAAAGCACACAGCAGACAAAAGCATGGAGGCATCATTCCCAGAGAATGACAGAATCCTGTTTTATTCCCCAGTGATTTACAGTGTAACACCTGAGTGACTTTTTAAAGAAAAAGCACCCATGCTTAGCATTAACAAACTGTTAATTAGCGTGCAGGGTTGCACAGACTCTGGAGTGAAAAGAACTGGGTTTGAGATCTGGCACTTATTAGCTATGTGACCTAGGGCAAATCACTTGACCTCTCTGAGCCTCGGTTACTGCAACTATTCCCATCTCTCAGCCTTCTTTCAAGACCCAGATGAGGCCAGGTATGTTCTGAGAGGCTCTATAAACCATAAATCAAATTATATATGTTATTCATTATTGTTTTATAGATACTTCTTTCTGTATATCTAGAAGATAAAGATCTAAATTGCAGGAAAATGCCCAATTTAAAAGCAGTAATTCAGAGAGATATAACTGCAAATCGGGAGTGAATTTCACTGTGACAGAATGACTAAAAATCAAATCGTGGATTTAGCCAGATGTCCAGGGACATCAGTGCACACCAGGAAGGTAATAATATCTTTCTGCACAAGTCTGTTTAGAAGACAAAAGAATTTGGCTCTCAGTTATGGTGCCTCCAATATCACAGTGATCTTGGTACCCTAAAATTATAAGAAGTAGCGTTTGCTCAATGTCTACCACATTTATTTAATTTTTTTTAATTTAAACTTTAATACTATTATCTATCACATAGGCAATTAGAGCTTTTTATTCATGTCTAAAAATCTAATTTTAAAACTTTCCAGACATACTTGTGTGAGAAATATTACTGTTGGTAGAAACAAATAAAACAACTGGAATGTCCAAAGTGTAAGACACTGCCCAACAACAGAACTTCAATGATTTTATGCTTTCCTAGAAAACTATGTGCGTCCTCTGTAAAATAAGCAATTTTTCTGACATTTTTAATGGCCCAGTTCCTCTAGTCATCAAGGGACACATTTTTATGGATTTTAGTACGTTTCTATTCGCAACAACTGTGTATTATGGAGGAATATATACAGTTACCATATTTTTCTCGAGTTTCTAGTTAACCTTTCCCCGGCACAGTTGAATTGCTGATGTAAATTTGTTAGAGAACTCTTAATTTTCTTATCTCTTTTATCTTCTGTCCCTCTCTCTTTCTCCCCTTTGGGTCTTCCCAAAACAATTGTCATGGCTCTCCTGACACTGAAGCAGGGGAAACAGATGGCGCCCCCGCTCTCCTCTCAGGGTTTCATCGAGCTGCATCTGCAGAACCCACACAGAGGGAGGAATTTAGAGTCCCAAACACATTTATGCTCCTCTAAAGATGAGGTAACTTCTCTCCTCTCTGCGCCGCGATCAAACCGAGGCTGATTCACCGTGGGTCCAGTGAGGTGAGCGGCTGCATGCTGTGCTGGGCTCCTCCCTGTGAGCAGTCGGTCTCCATGGAGACAGACGCTAAACAGAAGAATCGCGACTGGGGCCAGGTGGGGACCAGAGCAGCAGGGGAGACGCCAAGAGTCAACAGATGGGGAAAAACAAGAAACTAAAATGGGATACTCAGTCGTTTGGGTGGGAGAATTTACATTCTAGCTGATTTTTAAAATATTTCATCTCAAAAAAATAAAATAAATAGATTATTTAGGTGAGTAAAACTAAAATTTTAGTTGTTAATTACACATAATTTTCTCAGGGTCAGAATGTTCTATAATCATTTCAGTGTTTATCATTGTAGATCTGCTCGACTTTCATTAAGCAGAATTAGTAAGAAAGTAGTTGACCATGAAAACTGTTGCTTTCACCTGGCAAATAATCACATCCCCATTTAAAGCCCTGATCAAGTTGCACACACAATATGATCTATTAAGCTCTTGGCTTTCTCTAGCATCTCATAAATTTCAGAGAATGATTTCTAATGATCATATTTCAGAAATTGTCAGAAACATTTTTCTACTTTTGTTGCTTGTCGCCAAGCGAAAACAATCTTGTAATGACACCACATGTTTCAACATGCCTTTTCATAATAAGTCTTTGGGGGAAATTCAACTTATGAAAATTAAGAAAAGAGTCTGCTATTTCCCATAACATCAAAACCATAGGAACACAGTTTTGTATGCATAATACCACACGACTATAAAGCCAGCGATGGGGATGGTTGTATTTTACACAGATTAGGAGACATCACCGCTAATCAATTTTAAGTGTAGTATTACTTGCACTTGCCAATACACACACTTTCAAGTCACTGATACCATATAATTTGTTACTACTTCTGAGAACTAGGGAATAAAAGAGAAATGTGAGAGGTCAAAACAAAGTCTCAGCTTTGCCTATCAACAGTTACGCCACACATCACAAAAAGCTAATGTCCTCAATATTACAACTTCTAAAAAGCAGGAATATGTTCATTTTGTTACTTTCCACCACCAGTCAGGATTAAACTTAGTCATTAGTATTGTTTTCAAAATAAAACAGTGAATAATAACCATTGCAGGAAAAAAAGACTACTAAATGAGGTGCACTTATCTGAAATCTTAGAGACCAAGAGTGACTCGAGACTTGGGGCTTGAAGAGCAGGTGTGACAGCCAATGTCACCGTAGCCAAAAGTGAAGTGAGAGCAATGGTCTCAACCACGTTCCCTAGGGGATGCTTTTTAAAGAAATGTTCTTTGAGTTTATGCCAGTAACAGCAATGTTGTTCTGCTACATTGTCAAGAATCCTTAAATACAGAACAAAGCTGTGATATTTCAAAGATATTTCAAAAGGCCTAATAATTCATTTTACTTATGAAGTACTTGAACAACCAGGGCAAGAAAATAATTTTTGTGCTCAATGTTATAGTTTAGCTTAATTCATGATTATCAAAGTCAGTTCTTCTGTATGATTTGAGCCAAGCGAAAAAAATCTGCATGCCCCAAATAAAATTATTTTGCCCAGCTGAAGTCTTATTTGAGTCAACTGTAGATTCTGACATTATTTCCAGAAGAACCTTATTAAACTTAAAATTCTATCATCAAGAATTAAATTAGTAAAAGTGCTTCGCTGAATGAAAATCCTTGAGGAAATATGATGAGAAGAGATAAAATAGGCTAAGAGATATTGAGATTGAGGTTAAGGGAGAGAGAAATATCAATTTGGCATTTTTTGGAAACATGTGCATGGAACCGAGTACTTTCCATGCATTCTATCTTTTAATCCTCACAATAAATTATTATTGCTCCCATATTATACAGTCAATCACACAGCCAATGAGGAACAGAGCCTGAATTCTAATGACACTGATGAGCGAATAGAGATGGTGGGTGGCTGTAGAGGAAAGTCTGGAGAAGATCCACTGTACGAGGAGGTCCTGGGACAGTCAGGACAGTAGTAGGCTAGGTGTCAGAGGACAAAGCTCCAAAGGCAAAGTTCACTGAAGAGATGGCTCAAATGGCCATAACAGAATCTTAGCATTTGCTCTACTTTATTTCATGATCATGCTTAAAACACTTGAATAACAGTGGGGAGAATGATTCACATAGAGGAAACCATAAGTACCCTTTAATCTTCCCATACTTCAAAAACAGTAAAATGCTGTTGGCGGTTTATTGTAAAAATTAAGTGGGCTAGTGCTTGAGTGTGGTGAGGGTGTGTATGTAAGTGTGATACGTGTGAGTGTGTGTATGCATGCACATGGCATGTAGTATGCATGTGAATAAGTGTGGTGTGTGTGAGTGTCTGTGTGTGTCTGTGTCTATATATGTGTGGTAAAGCACATTTACCCCATTATTACTTCATGATCCTTTATTCACTCATGTGGGAAAACAGCCAACTCTACTTGAACTATCCACCTCCTGGGAGCCTGCCCTTCAGAAAATGAGCATAGCGTTGCTGACTGGGCTCTTCTTAAAATCAAAACAGATACCAAAATGTGCCCAGTAAGTCTAATGTGTCCTAGAAGCAAATTTTCCCCATTCTCCAAGAGGCCCATTTAACACTTTCTCATCTGTTTTCTGACCTCCAATATTCCCTCTAACCCACTCTAATTTTTAACTGTTGACCTCATCTCATATTTCACTGAGAAGCTAGATACAATCATATAGGAATTCTCCCATCTTCCCAGCATCACCTCTACCTGTGTCTGTACCCAAATGGTGTGCCTTTCTTCCTGTTAACAATGGAAGAAGTGTTTCTCCTGCCATCAAAGACTAACATATTTGTGCTCTGGATTCCACCCTCTCTATGCTTCTCAAGGACTCCCGCAACTCTCTTCTGAATTATTAGTGTCTTTCCCTCTCATTTCCATCAACATACAAACATGCTCTGGGATCCCCCATCTTTAACAAGTGTTCCTGTATCCTGCATCCCTCCCCAAGAACTGCTCACATTTATCTGCTCCACAACACAGCAAAACTTATTAAAGTAGTTGTCTAATATTCACTGTCTCTATGTTTTCACTTCCAATCATCTCCTTGATCCCTTCGGTAGAGCTTCTGTCTCCCCCTCCAACCCACACAACTGTTCATAACCATCAGTGACTTCCCTAATACCAAGAAAATCTTCACTTCTATGACCGCATAGAGAAAATCCTAACAAATTCTGTAAAGTACTATTAGAACTAATAAATTATTATAGCAAGGTTGCAGGATACTTGATCAGTATACAAAAAAGCAGTTATTTCTATATAAGAACAGTGAACAGTATGAAAATGAACTTAAACCATTCCATTTACAATACCACAAAAAAGAATAAAATCCTTAGGAATAAATTTAACAAAAGACATTCAAGACTTCTTCACTGAAAACTATAAAACATTATTGAAAGAAATTAGAGAAGACTTTAAAAAATGGAAAGACATCCCATATTCATGGACTGTAAGACTTAATATTGTTAAAATATCAGTAATCCCAAAATTGGTCATCAGATTCATTGCAATCCTGAATAAAATCCCAACTGTCCTCAGAGACCGTCAAGCTGACCTTAACATTCATATGGAAATCCAAGGGACTCAGAACAAACAATCTTGAAAAAGAGCAACAAAGATGGAAGACTGATACTTCCAACTTTCAAAGCTTACCACTAAGCTACAGTAATCAAAACAATATGGTATGGCATATGACTAGATATCTACATTAACAGCACAGAATTGAGAGTCCATAAACGAACTCATGCTTTCATGGCCAACAGTATTTCAGAAAGGGTGCCAAGATATTTCAAAGGGGAAGGGACAGTCTTTCAATGGTGCTAGGACAACTGGATATCCACACACAAATAATGAAGTTGAACTATCTCACCTCATATACAAAATCACTCAAAATAGATCAAAATTCTAAATATAAGAGCTAAAACCATAAAACTCTTAAAAGAAACATAGGAGTAAATCTTCACGTCCTTAAATTAAGCAATGGTTTCTAAAATACAACACCAGAAACACAGATGAGAAAAGAGTAAAACAGATAAATTGAACTATATCAATATTAAACTCTTTGTACTGCAAGTGACACTGTAAAAAATAAGTGAAAATACAACCCACAGACTGGGAAGAAATATTGGCAAATCGTATATCTATTAAGATGCTTATATCCAGACTATATAAAGAACTCTTACAACTCAACAACAGAAATATAAATAACAATATTTAAATAGGCAAAGGATTTGAATAGACATTTTCCAATGAAAATATAAAAATAGCCAGTAAGCATATAAAAATATGTTCAAGATTATTAGGAAAATGCAAATCAAAACCACAACGAGATGCCACTTCACACTCACTAGGATGGTGATAACAATTTTTTTAAAAAACAGACAATATTGAGCATTGGTGAGGATATGGAGAAACTGAAAGCTTTATTCTTTGCCGGTAGAGCTGTAAAATAGTAGGGTCACTTTGGAAAACAGTTTGGCATTCCTCAAATTGTTACAAAGGAATATTTGACAGTTAAAAGGAATGATGTACTGATACGTACTATACAGCATAGATGAACCTTAAAAACATTATACTAAGTGAAAGAAGTCAGTCACATAACATATGTTATGGTTTCCTTTATATTAAATGTCTAGAATCAGCAAATCTATAGACAGAAAGTATATTACTGTTTGCCTAGGGCTAGGGAAGGGGCAACGTGTAGTGACTGCTAACGTGTATGAGATTTGGCGGGGAGTGGTAAAGTATTCTGACGTATTATGGTGATGGTTGCACAACTCCGTGAATATACTAAAAACCACTGAATTATGTATTTTAAATAAGTAGATTTTCTGGTATGTGAATTATATCTTAATAAAGATATTAAAAAATAATCTGAGGGGCTTCCCTGGTGGCGCATTGGTTGAGAGTCCGCCTGCCGATGCAGGGGGCACATGTTCGTGCCCCAGTCTGGGAAGATCCCACATGCCGCGGAGTGGCTGGGCCCGTGAGCCATGGACACTGGGCCTGCGCGTCTGGAGCCTGTGCTCCGCAATGGGAGTGACCACCACAGTGAGAGGCCTGTGTACCTCAAAAAAATTAATTAATTAATTAATTAAAAAATCTGAGAGCCAAATGCCTCATACTTAAAGGGGGAGAGATACAAGATTCCAGGATAAGATGCAAAAGGAGAAACACATGTCACTTAAAAATATTTCCTCTGTTGGCAGCAAGGACTTTAAGAGAATATTAGTCTTAATTTGAATCATACTGGTAATTCTTATATAGAAAATAATTCATAAATTATGTGAGAGAACTATGTATTCAGGGACGCCCTTCTTAAAGGATTTGTAGTTAGAATGAAAATGAATTCGAGTTACGGCAGCACTCAAACTTTTCTCCTAGGGCTATGCATTGCTTCCTCAAGAGGCATAAAGGTAACATCACAATGAAGATGATTGTAACAGCTGAGGGAATGTCTGGTTGAGAATTACATCTGACTAGGTTTCCTCAAAACAGTGCTTCCAGCTTCCTGCCAAAAATATCTATGAAGATACAGTACTCCAGGCAAAGTACAGATTTCCTAGTAGGACGTTTTTACTTAAGAGAATTTTGTTTATTTTTTAAATAGACTTTATTTTTAGAGCAGGTTTAGGTTCACAGCAAAATTGAGCAAAAGGCATAGAGATTTTCCATATACCGCCTACCCTACATAGGCACAGCCATCCAGCACCACATGGTACACTTGTTACAATCCATGAATCTACATTAACACATCATTATTATCCTAAGTTCATAGTTAAAATTTGGGTTCACTCTTGGTGTTGTACACTCTATGCGTTTGGACAAATGTATAATGGCATGTACAGTATCATACAGAACAGTTTCACTGCCCTAAAAACCCTTTGTGCTCTGCCTATTCATTCCCCCCCTTCCCCTTAACCCCTGGCAACCACTGATCCTTTTATTATCTTCACAGTTTTACCTTTCCCAGAATGTCATATAATTGGAATCCTACAGTATGTAGCCTTTTCAGACTAGCTTCTTTCCCTTAGTAATATACCTTTAAGGTCCCTCCATGTCTTTTCATGACTTGACAGTTCATTTCTTTCTAGTACTGAATAATATTCCATCGTCTGGATGTATCACAGTTCATTTACCATTCACCTAGTGAAGGACATTTGGGTTGCTTCCAAGTTTTGGCAATTATGAATAAAGTTGCTATAAACATTGGTGTGCAGGCTTTGTGTGGACACAAGTTTTCAGTTCATTTGGATAAATATCAAAGACTGTGATTGCCAGATCATATGCTAAGAGTATGTTTAGTTTTTTAAGAAACTGCTATAATTGTTTCAGTACTAAAGAGAACAACTGTAAGATTCGGACAAAAATAAGGCTGCTTTAGGACACATCAGGAAGGCCTAATATATCAATTCTAAATCACACTGTCAAATGACAAAGACCCAAACTCTTAAGAGAGTTTTAAGGCTGTAACTTTAGACTTTCTACAACGTTTTTGGTCATTTATGAAAGCAGAAGACAAATATCCTTAGAGATGCAAGGGCTCTGAAAATCTGTTACTCAGGTAACCTTCTTTCAAAACTTACTTGAAATGACCTCCAGGCTGGATAAAGCAAATTAAGAGTTCAAGCACGGAGACATGATTGTGTAAGAGGACTCGTGGTAAATACAATTTTCCCTGCACTCCCTAATCAGAACATAATCCTGCATTGTAGGTTCTCTAGGACTCTGTACCCCGTAGATGACACTTGCCACAGTTGCTGGTGTACCTGTGACGCTGTAACTGCTCCATCAGCATCTGCCCCCCATTAGACCATGTGGTCCTCTCGAGCAGGCAGTGTATGCTGCTGCTCACCCTTGCAGGTATCCCTCTCAACAGCATTATGCCTGTGAGGAAAACCACCTAGACACACTTATCACACCCCCACCCAAATATAATGTATTTGTACCACGCATCTCTTTTGTTAATTCTTCAAGGTCCAGGAATAAGCCGCATTTATCTCTGCACCCTAAGAGTCCCTTCACAGTGCCCAGGTGAAAGAGTTGCTCAATATTTGCTAAATTATTGAAATTCCCTGCCACGCCCTCTCCCTCACCTTACACCCCTGCCACACCAAACAACCAAAAGGCCATAGGGCACCCCCATGGCACTTTTGCCTCGTATTCTTTCCCCACCTTCTCCACTTCCTGAACCCCCAAAGCCTCACAGCCAACTCCAACTGTCTCCTCTGTCAACACTCAGGCAGAGCTCACTGCTTCCACAGCAATTGGCCATGTAGTCCGGAAATTATTTGTTCATTTGTTTATCTTGCACATTAGATGGTGGGTTTCTGAGGGCCATGAATTTGACTTTTCCAATTGTAGGTTCCATGTTACCTAACTCATAGCAAATGTTCATTAAATATTTGCTAGGGCTTCCCTGGTGGCGCAGTGGTTGAGAGTCTGCCTGCCGAGGCAGGGGACATGGGTTTGTGACCCGGTCCGGGAAGATCCCACATGCCGCGGAGCGGCCGGGCCCGTGAGCCATGGCCGCTGAGCCTGCGCGTCCGGAGCCTGGGCTCCGCAATGGGGGAGGCCAAAGCAGAGAGAGGCCCCCGGACCAAAAAAAAAAAAAAAAAAAAAAAAAAAAAAATTTGCTAAATAAATGAACCCACTAAAAAAGCCACCTGGGCTTGTAAGTCGTTGCTTATCAGAAGTGTTTTTTGTTGGGCCAGCTTGGAAGCAGCAAAATAAAAGTGGATACCATGCATCCAGGGAAGGTGTCCAAATGATGAACAGACATTCCCTAATTTATGTGAGCTTGGTTTCAGTATGCAGGACAATTTTGTCCTCTCTGTGTCTGAGTATACTGTGCTCCCAGGGTTTGGGAAATGAGCTCAGCTCAAGGGTTAGCTCCATCATACTGAAATTACGTTCTGTCTTTTGGTTATAGTCATGAAGTTTTGCTGCCTTTAAGCGCTTCTTCAAAATTCTTTTTGGTATATTTTGATCCATGAGTCTATCAAAATTTCCTTCGGTCTACTGTATTAGACTAATTTTCTCTGTAATGTGAAAGTGCCATAATTTTTGGTACTTAGAGGACTCAAAGTTTTAATGGGAAGATTTAATCTTTTAAAATTTGCTTTTTAAAGTATACTTTCTTAGATGCAGACACTATAGTTAGATTTGCTTGCTCTCTATTGTGAACTTATTTTTGCTGAGGGTTTTTTTTTTCTGTTCTTGAAAGAGTAAGATAATCTAACTCCACTTGCCTATTAATGAGGGTTTTCAGGTACAGCAGTTATAAGCAGCCCACCTGCTGAGAAACTGTTTGCACCTAAGGGAAAGTGAAGTGGACAGCCTTGCCTGAGAGAGTACAAGCAATTTTGGATGGACAAAAAGATATGAATAAAACAAGAAGCAATATAACCTGATAGACCCATGGGTCAAAATACACTAAGACAAATTTTAAATCACTATTATAAATTACTCTGGAAAATATTCTACAAAAATCAATACTTTCAATCTCACATAAAGACATCTCACTGAAACAGGAAATGCCCAGGTATTACAAGAACAACTGAATCATTCTTTATAGGCTAATATGAATGAGGATGTCCTAGAAAGCAATCTTCAAATCCTATTTTTCACAATGTCAAATCCATTTTGCAAAATTTAAAAAGTTCTAGAAGCAGTCAAGCATTAGAGCAAGGATTGCTCAGGATACCATTACTTTTACATAAAAGATGTTGGTTCCTGCCTACAGATGCAAGAAATAGAAACTTGAGAAATTAAAGTTCTGATATTAATCAGTCTTACCCAATTAATCATAATTATTCCTGATTTTTAAATACTCTTGTCACTTATTGATTTGATCTCAGCAAAAAGAGAGTACTAGAGTAGGAATCAGGGATTCAGAAGTCTAGTTTCACTATCTAGCTGTGTTCCCATGGGTAACCCCTTTCATCTTTTTGCGTTTCAGTTTCTCTATTTATAAAATTAAGAGGTTGAATAAAATTATTCCAGTTTTGGTTTTGTGACTAAAATTAGTTATAGAAAAATGAAATATAAGACATGTTCTGGAAATAAAAACAAGATAAAAATTTGACAAAATTTAAGGGACGGAGGAGATTTGACTTAAAAGACATAAAACAACATTCCATTTATATACTGCCACGTCATCGTCTATAGATAAGATTGGTGTCAAAGATACGAAAAGAAGAATGGTAAAACTTTAAGCAAGAAGAACAAATAAATTGCTGATGGAATGCCATCTCTACCTGATTGGTAGAGGCTGTCTATAGCAGGATATAGAAGGTCTAAGGCCAAGTCTGAGTTCAGTGGGAAAGAATGCTGTGATTTATTAGTAGTGTCCATCGTGGACTCAGGAAGAGTACTAGCACATGCAAGATAGTTGCTACATAAATTGTAAAATGATATTTTAACCAAGTGTGTGAAGAAATGCCTGAAGACTTTAGGACAGTCTCTATTCTCAAATAACACAACAGCATATAATCCGTCACATGAATTACAGTAAAATATAACTTTAAAAAGTAAGTAACTCCTTTCACGCCCTTAACTGTCCTACAAATACAAGGGTAAAGCAAAAAGCTGGCTGCAGCTACATGTTCCCCACTGCTACTCATCTTTTCTGTAGTAGTAAGAGCTCTGGAAATTTATCTGGGCACGTGGCTGCAAGAATAAGTGGTCTATTTCTCAGCCTCTCTTGCTGATAGATGGGGCTATTTGGCTAAGTGCTGACCAATGAGATAGAGCAGAGGTGATGTGACCAACTTCCGGGTTGTGCCCTTATCCCCTTCCTGCTGGTTCTGAGGCAGACTGGGTGGTGGTGAGCCATGAAGGGGATGAAGATGAGGTGACACCTCAAATCACTATATCAACTATACACTTCTTAGGGCAAGTTAGGTATGACAGAAATAATCCTCTACCTTGCTTGAGCCGCTGTAATTTCAGGTCTCTCTTAGAGCAACGAAACCCATAACCTAATAAAGTAGTTACTTTGGGATATAAGAATGTGCACAAGAAATGTGTTTCATTGTGGCAAATGTGATTCAGGAGAAAGTCATTTCCATTACGTGGATATTTCCAAGAACTATCTAAGAAGGTGAAGGTAGCAGTGCAGCTACCCAACAGACTCTTACGCTGGGGTTACATGGGTCAAATCCAGCCAAGCACCTGTTTGTAAATAAAGTTTTATTGAAACACAACCATGTTCATTTGCATATTGCCTATGGCTGCACTCTGAGCTACAGTAGCAGTTGAGTCGTTCTGAGAGACACCATATGGTCCACGAAGCGTAAAGTACTTACTATCTGGACCTTTACAGAAAAAGTTTGCCGGCCCCTATCTTGAAAGATGGCAGTCTTTGCACCCACTAGAACTCTAAGTGAACTGATTTCAGATATCACTTTTTCTTATTTCCATATGGCAGTTTGTCACATCTGTGTATTAATATTCAACATCCTACTTTCAGTTTATCCAAATACAGTATTTTCTGTGTTAAAGAACTATTTAAAACTTTCTATTGATAATTTGTCCTCATTTCTCTCCCTAGTAACTGTATTTGAGTGCCACTTAACCCCAGGGCCATTTTTCACAAAAAGATGTTATCTCTTCGCAAGAATTCGTGCATCACAAAGGTGAGTAGAGAAAACCAGTGGAATAAGGCACAATCTCCTGGTTGTTAGCTGCACTCACTACCAAATTCGTGACTGATTCCCACATTCTGGTCTCACAACCAGTGACATTCAAGTTCACTCCCTGACCTCAAAGTCACTTTGAAGCAGTGTCTTTCTTTCACTTTTGTTAAAGCAAATGTATCTAAAATACTTAAAGAAAGCAAGACTGCTTACATTAAATAAAAAATGGTGAGGGTCCATTTTAGCAGAAGTTTTAGGAGATTAGCCAGTGTGAGTCCTCAAAGGTGAATTTGACTTAAAGAGAATTTCAGATGGAAAGAAAAAGTGATGGAAAGAAGAAGTGAAGAATATGCTGCATTTATCTCAATAGCAGTCGAATAATCAAAAAGAAAAGCTAATGATTGCATTTCTAAATGCAAATTAAAAACCACTCCTGTCAAAGCAGGCATCCAACCAACAGTGAGAAGTTTGTAATGTTGGCTCTAAAAATGCTGGGCTCTTGAATTCATTCTTTCAAACTATTTTTAACAAGAAAAATTAAGAGAAGAATCTTAGGCCATTAAGAAATAATGAAGACCTTGTAAAAAAAAAAAAAATAGCTATAGACAAAAATTAAGAAAAGACAGGGCTTCCCTGGTGGCGCAGTGGTTGAGAGTCCGCCTGCCGATGCAGGGGACACGGGTTCGTGCCCCGGTCCGGGAAGATCCCACATGCCGTGGAGCGGCTGCGCCCGTGAGCCATGGCCACTGAGCCTGCGCGTCAGGAGACTGTGCTCCGCAACGGGAGAGGCCACAACAGTGAGAGGCCCACGTAACGCAAAAAAAAAAAAAAAAAAGAAAAGACAGACAACTCAATTGGTGTATGTGCATAAATCCACTTATGAAAAATAAGTTGTGGCCATATTTTTTAAATGCATTTTTAAATTAAATTCATTTTATATATCATCTATAACATACCTGTCTTAGTACCTGTGAGATTTCAGAATCTAATTTTTAAAAATTTATGTTAAGAAAACCCAACCTTGTGGAAAATATAAAACGTTTTAAAATTATAGCTATGCATATATTTAGAACATGTACTAATTTTATTACTCTTACTATGTCCTAGAGCTGTGCTGTCCAATATGGTAGCCACTAACCACATGTGGTTTCAAGTGTTACTGAGCACTTGAAATGTGGCTAGCTCAAATTCAGATGGTATAAAATACACACTGAATATTGAAGACTTGGTACAATAAAAAATAATGTAAAATATCTACATTTTTAACATTTTATTTACATATTGAAATATTTTAGATACACTGTATTAAATTAAATATACTATTAATGTATTCTTCTTTAGCTTTTTAAATGTAACTACTAGAAGATGTTAAATTATGTATGATGTTTGCATTGTATCTCTATGGGTCTTGAGTATCTCAGAGTACTTTCTTCCTCAGAGACAATTATCAGCTTTGGGTTTCTGAGAAACCCACCAACTTAACACTGGCAATCAGTAAATGTAAACTGTGTACTGGATATTTCAATGAGATTAAAGCATCATTTTGCGTAAACCCAAAATATGGATTTTACAGTAAATAATTTAATATGAAATACATAAATAAAATGTCCAAATTCTATTGTTCTCCTTGTTTTTTTCATTTTAATCTCATTGATTCCAAAATGAAGCCTATATATGTATACATAGCAAGATGTGGTGTTATAGTTACAAGTTGGGAGGGAAATAGATGACTAAAAAATAGAATCAACAAGAGAATGATGCCCAGGTGAGATACAATAAATAAACTTGGGATGAAATTTGACCAAAATAACCTTTTGTTAAAGAACAAAAATTTAGCACCTTACATTCTTCATTTTTCTAGTGTTGCACTTTCACATTCAGTCTAGGATACTAGCTTGGCATAGATGGAAAAAAGGCTTCTACAGAAAAACACATCACTTCCTAAGATTCTTCACTGATATGCCCTCCACAGATAATCAAGATAATATTATTTAGGATGTGAATTTTGAAACACCATATTACAAAGTACTTTTTTACTGTAACAGTTCTAAAAGGCTGACTTAATTTCCTGACCATCTAATTTTATCTTAATGAACTATTTTATTCGATGAATCACTGTTCTTGTAAGGTCTTCTTCATAACAGAACAGAATGTGACAGCTAACAACATGTGCGACTGACAGTACCCGCTGCCCCCAGCCCTGTTGTTTTGAATGATTTACTCAGGATAGAGATGCTTGACCCTGCAGAAACGCAGTCCTTTGGATTTTCTTCTAAGGCCCACTTGAAAGCTATCTCCCACTGCTCTTTTGATGTCAAGCCTTGCCAAGAATAAAAGTGCTGTGTCACTCACTTCATCAGTTCTTTGCCCCTAAACAGATGAAAAGTCCTTGTTTTCCCTTCTAAGATGTCAGGGAATGAAAAGAGAGAAAAGTAATTTCAGTGTCCACAAGTAGAAATACCTGTGTGATCATTTCCGAACAACACCACTTGCTACTGAGGTCAACAGGAGAACATGACATCTGATTGTTCTGTTTTTAATTCACAGGTAAATTAAAATACTTCACATGTCCCCCCTCCCCCCAAAAAATCCATACTTTATTTTTTAAATTTAGTGAGAGAACAAAGGCAAAAAGAAGCTATGTTAAGTGTTCAGAACATGCATGTTCATTAATAGGGATCACGATCATGGGAATAACAACCTTGCCTCCTGCCTCTGACTTAACCAACCTGCAGCAGAATCTCCCTGCTATGCTTAACGTACAATTGCATGGGGGCTTTTCATATTTGCACGTTCGGAGGTGAGAAGGGCTTGTGCAGGGGCCCTGGGGAAAAATAAAGTTAGAAAAGACACCCAAAAATAATAGAGAGGACAAGATGGCCTATATCCCAATCAGCCTCTGGGACTAGGTCTAACCTTCTTCAGAAAGGGATGGAAATGCCATTTTGATAAGGAAACTTAATGAGACTCTGCATGTTATAAACTTGAGAGTCTAAGGGACAGAATATGGCTCCTCCAAAATAGAGAGGTATGACTATGCGCTAAGACGTGGTGAAGCCAGCCAGGGGCGGCTGGTGTGGTGCTGGGTCCTATATCAGTGGTAGCTGAGGAAGTGAGCAAACATATGAAAAGTACCACGTTTACCTATTTCCTCTATCTGTATCATGGTCTTGTCTTCAATTTCTTCCTCATTTTCCTGCCATCACAGTCTTAAGAACTGCAATGTCAACATAATGCCGTTTTTAAAGCTGTTCATAAAAACACTTTTGGTGAGTGTGATGGGTGGGCATCACTGTTTTTGTCACAAACTCTGTGCAGCAGTGCAAGCTATAGGATAAGGATAGACACCGGCCACCCCAGCATACCAAAGTCTTCACAATGGGTGCCAGGTGCAGCCACTATAGTCGGCTGCCTCCCTCAGCTGAATTGCTGGGGTAGCTAGAAAGGGAGAAGATTAGAAGTCTCGATCAAGGGCAAAAGTGAGACAAAGCGTAGGAGACTTTGAGGAGGGGCTGAGGTCGCCAGCATATTCTTGTGGCCTCCTCATTCATACACAGAGCCTGGAGAGGTCTACATTCATTCAGATCACATGCTACTTTTCTCCCAGAGAATGAGACAGGAGTCAACAGAGCATGAAGTCAGAATCCCCAATCCCAGGAGTGATGTTATTACTGCATATTGGGAACAAGAAGGACAGAGAATAAAACTGGTCCCAAATCTTAGATTGGAATTTTTTATTTGCATATTTGTTTCAATATTTATCTCCTATTACTCAGTAGATGTGCTCACGAACATAATAGTAATAATTTGAAAATTGAATTATATTTTAAATTCTCCAGGAAATATCATATTGAAAGAAATAACACCCCTTGTTAAAACATCACCCACTAAATGCATCTATTTTTTACTTATTTATTTATTTATTTGGTTACACTGGGTCTTGGTTGCAGCAGGCAGGCTCCTTAGTTGCAGCTCACCAGCTCCTTACTTGTGGCATGTGAACTCTTGGTTGTGGCATGCATGTGGGATCTAGTTCCCCGACCAGGGATCTAACCAGTGCCCCCTGCATTGGGGGTACAGAGTCTCAACCACTGCACCACCAGGGAAGTCACAATGCCTCTATTTTGTACAATTGGATTTCTATATCCTGTTTTCTTAAAAAGAAATATAATTTCTATTAAATTCATTTTCTTTTTATTGGACACTTAATATGTGCCATGCTTTGAGCTAGGTCCTAGGAATTCCAAGATGAATAAAACACAGTCCTTGTCCTCAAAGAGGTTATGGATTGTCAGAGAAGATAGTTATGATGCCATGTGGGAAAAAATCAGCACTAAGAAAGAAGTGATTAATTCAGCAATGGTGGGGAAAAGTCTGGAAAACTTTACGACTTTGAAGCTGAATATTAAAGGATGATTAAAATTATGTCAAGTAATTAAGGGAGGGAGTGATATTCGAAACATAAAAAGAACATGCACCTGGGGGGGAATGGATGAAGTATACACAAGACCTCTCCATGTCATTTACACAACTTCCTGTGAATTTATAATTATTCCAAAAATTTTAAATGTTTAATATGCTAATACTCATATGAATGGATATGCATGGTATTTAGGAAAAATTGCAAGTAATACTGGGGGAGGAATTGAGATGGGAAGATGCTGGACAGGAAGTCAGAAATCAGCTTGTATTGTAGAAAAATAAAGCTGGCAGCAAGTGGAAGAGTCTTTTGGAACAGTGGAAATGGAGAGAAGATAAAAGACTGAAGATGTACTTTTGAGGCAAAAGCAAAATTCTTTGGTGATTCTGGTAAAGAGAGGGAAGTGGTAAAGAGAATTTTAAGACTGAGGTGGAAATTCATGCCAACAATCATTACAGAATAACCAAGGAAGTGTTTATACAGAAAGGTGATGAGTTCAATTTGGAACTACTGAAATTGAGTCTCAACACCCATGTACAACATTGAAATTCAAGAACAAACTCTTACAATGTGCATTTCCTACATTATTTGAGAATATTCAATTCTGCTATAGAAGACAAGAAAAAAATAGGATGGACTGAATTCATAAGAAGTGTTAAACATAGTTCTTATAACATAAGATATAGGCAAAACTCATAAGATATGTTATGTGTACATAATGAGTAAGCACGTAACTTGTGAGAGATAGGCAGAATTCATGTGATATGTTAATACAGATGGTAAGTTAGCAACCTGTAAGACATGCTAACAACTGATTAATGGAATAAAAAGCATGATAGAATAAACAAGATTGGTTTTTTGGAGGTAGAAAGGAATGAAAAGACCATATCACGCCATCTCTAGGATGAATACTATGTCACCCTCAAATTCAATCACCCATTGGTGACATCCAATATGGTCTCATTCTGGCCCCATCTGTACCCAAGAGGACCCAGGTACTCTACACCCATTTGTACTCTACACATAAGACCCATGGCTATTTAGCAGGCTAACTGACAATTCACAGTGATGTCCAAATGTCCTTGGCCCCGAGTATCTCCAATACAACAAGTATATATCATTGGCCCAGGACTCCTATCTGTGAACTCTGCCTTAAACTCTAGTCATAACCACACCATTAGCAGGGAGAACAACAGTGGCAAAGAGAGACAAGAGAGGAAAAGAGAGGATATGTGAGCCTTGTGAACCCCAGGTCTTAGGTACTGTGGTGCTTCTATCTGCTCATACCCTAATCCAGGAATGTGTATTTACCCCGACTCTTCACCCTTGACTATTGTTGTATGTTTTAAGTTGATTTAATAAACTGCGTGGTCTGTGAGCTTTTCTGCTCTGTGACTTCTAAGATAGCATGCTTCATAGTGTACTTGGAACAGTCAAGATAATTCCCCGTATCACAGGTCTGAACTAGAGGACTGCAATCACTGAGGTGGTTGAAATAACCCAACTAGACCCCCACTGCCTTGGTGTGACAGAGGTTTTTGATGTATGCAAGCTTTCAATACATGTAAAACCCCGTAAGGCAAAATCAAGGCTCCGCCTTTGAAAAAACAGACATTACTTCTTTTTGTCTACTTCCAAAACCGTAATGTAAGCCCTCTGAGGGCAGAAACCATGCTGTCTTCCTTTCTACCCCACACCTATAGCCTACGCCAGAAGCAGTGCAGATGTTTAATGTGTTTTTGCTGAACTGGAGAACAAGTCACAGTGCGTTTCCATAACTCGAACACTTACTTACTGACACTTATATGCTGACTCTGACACAGCTCATCAGTACAACCAATAAGGAATTTTATTAAAAACTGTGTGGATCAGATCATTTATCCAGACAGAGGCTGTCATGGGAAAATACTGAATTCTTCCTGGGCAGGACTGACGGAATGAAAATGACTCAATCACACAGTGGTTCAAGACTCCTGGGCCAATAATCTCAACGTGGTTTTCAACAGATTATGACAAAGATCCCCAATCCTCTATTCATTGTCAAAGCAAGTTAGCAAACAGAATTTGAGATTGTGGGAATGTGGAAAAGTAAACACATGTCATATAGATTTATTTGCTGAGGCACAGTAGAGCAGAGGAGTGATGCAAATGTCAGGACAAGCCAAACCTCAACACATGAAAAAATAAGGAAGAGAGAGAAAAAAATGAAAGTCTTTTTGTTTATTTATCTGGGGTGATGGTTAAATTGAAGACACGTTACATCAATTATGGTTCATTCATATAAGAGAATATTTTGTAGCTGTTTAAAAAGAGGTAAGCAATTTATGAGCCAATATGGAACAATCTATCAGATATATGGTTAAGCAAAAGGATCAAGGTGAGGGGCAGTCTGTATAACATGTTAATATTTTGTGTTTAAAAAAAAAGATGTGGCCAGACACTGGTATGTGCATAAAATTTTGTGGAAGGATACACAGCACATTGATTAGAGTGGTTGATCCTAGGAAGGGGAACTGGGAATTGTGAGATGTAGCACAAAGCAGACTTGTTTTTTGTTTTTGTGTATTTTTACATTTTTATAATTTTACATGCACTACATTTTCAAAAAAAATAAAAATGGAGTTAAATGATTAAAAATAATGTTCTTAATTTAATGTCAGATATTTTTTAAAAATGCTTTTCCATCAAAAATCCCTGGAGGGTACTGTGCTTAGTGAAATAAGTAAAACAGAGAAAGACAAATACTCTATGTTATCACTTATATGAGGAATCTAAAACAAATGAATGAATATAACAAAACAGAAACAGGCTCATAGAGAGAACAAGCTAGTGGTAGGGAATTAAGAGGTATAAACTACTGTGTAAATATAAATAAGCTACAAGGATAAATTGCACAGCACAGGGACTATACCTTATAATAGCTATAAGTGGAGTATAATCTTTAAAAATGTTGAATCACTATGCTGTACACCTGAAACTAATATAATATTGTAAATCAACTATACTGAAATTAAATAAAGCCTTAAAAATATATTTAAAAAAAAATACAGTAAGCAAATATATTTCTACCCATATTTATATCTACAGTGTACGGTGTTCCACTGTGCAGTGGAAGGTTTTTCATTTAGGATTTGCTAAACCTCCCAAAACAGGATAAAAGACTATAATTTCTAATTATGTTGTACATAAGGTTATACATTCAGAGTACTTTTCTTTCAAGTTAATATGTCACAAGACGCTATTAACTCACTAAGCCCTATTCAACTCTTGAGGTTCCAGTTTAACTGATTTCACAAATTTCACAGATTTTAATTTATGAATTTAATTCTTTAAAATTAATTTAATTCTTTAGAAAACGTTTCTTCACAGTAGGAGTTATCACAGTTCTTCACAGTTTGGACTTATCCCCATTAAGTCCAAACTGTGAATCTGACTCTTCAGAAGCAAGATAGAGAAAAAAATGAAAGATATGCACCTTGGTTTCTCCTCTATAAAATGGGAATAATAAGAGTAACTAGCCTGAAAATACCTATAAAGCCCACAATAAAGGGTAGTTGTGACTAACACATTTTAAGGTCAAATGAAGATATGCTGGTTCTGTATAAATATTTATTTATGTCCAGAAAATGTAAGTTTATTGTCTTATTTAAGTAAAACAGTAAATGCCTAATGATGGTTGGTGATGGGTACTATCCTTATATCACAGCTTGGCAAATGTCAGTCCGAAATATCTATGATTACCTGTTTGAATCGGAAATGGCTCATCTCCTAGTGTATTCACAATTAACTGTTTCCAATGGCTTTGGTAAACAAAATAACCAAATATTGTTCAAATTACTTACATAGTTGTAAAATGTACTTCATTTAAAATGGCTTTTTAAAATGTAGGTTTGTTAAAACAAAGAAAAAGATATATTTACCTTTGAGTGATGAAGAACTGGAACTGGGACTATAAAGATAATAAGAATCTACATTTGGGAGAGGAAAAATTAAATCCATCTTCCTAAGGACTGATATAAAACTAATTTTAAAACAGTTCATCCTGATGTGGTTAAATGGACCAGGTAATCACCTGCAGTTCATTTTTTACTGCCTTTGTAAACACAGGCGGGACATCATTTATTTGGAGCTTTAGTGAAGAATCATGTTGGTGTCTTAAACATTCTAAAAAGGTCTATATTCAAATGACTAGTCCTTGAAAATAAAGACAAACCAATAGATGGCCAAGAGGCACATGAAAAGATGCTCAACATCACTAATTATTAGAGAAATTCAAATCAAAACTACAATGAGGTATCACCTCACACCAGTCAGAACGGCCATTACCAAAAAATCTACAAACAACAAATGCTGGAGAGGGTGTGGAGAAAAGGGAACCCTCTTGCACTGCTGGTGGGAATGTAAATTGATACAACCACTATGGAGAACAGTACGGAGGTTCCTTAAAAAACTACAAATAGAATTACCATATGACCCAGCAATCCCACCACCGGGCATATACCTAGAGAAAAACATAATTCAAAAAGACACATGCACCCCAATGTTCATTGCAGCACTATTTACAATAGCCAGGTCATGGAAGCAACCTAAAGGCCCATTGACAGATGAATGGATAAAGAAGATGTGGTACATATGTACAATGGAATATTACTCAGCCATAAAAAGAACGAAACTGGTCATTTGTAGAGATGTGGATGGACCTAGAGACTGTCATACAGAGTGAAGTAAGTCAGAAAGAGAAAAACAAATATCATATATTAATGCATATATGTGGAATCTAGAAAAATGGTATAGATGAAACAAATGGTATAGATGAATGGTATAGTTTGCAAGGCAGAAACAGAGACACAGATGTAGAGAACAAATGTATGGACACCAAGGGGGGAAAGTTGGGGGGGGGATGATTCAAGAGACTGGGATTGACACATATACACTAATATGTACAAAATAGATAACTAATAAGAACCTGCTGTATAAAAAATAAATAATTTTTTTTTTTTTTTTTTTAAAAGGCACCTTGAGGAGCCTGGGTGAAGGACCACACCTGGCAGGAGACCTTTATTCCATGACTCAGGGGAAGAATCAGGATAATTTTCAAATGCAATTATTTCTGATGCCTAGCTTATTTTTAGTTGCCTGAAATCCACAGGTGGAGCCAGCCAGCAGTGACATCCATTCAGGTTAACAATGAAATAGTATGAAAAACACATGCTTTAAAAAAAAAGAAACACACAAAAACAACAAAACCCAGAAATCTCATCAAGTCCTCTGGAGTCTAAAAGGAATAAGAGAACAGGTATGTTTGGAATGAGGAAATTATATACAACCATTCTTGTTTCAAATATACTCCCCCAAATGGTTATGTTTTATTCCATCTATTTACTCGATCATTCATTTAATTAATGTTTATCATAGAAGGTGTATATTTAACATGATACAAGCACTGTTCCAAGCTGGGGATAGAATAATAAACAGTTAAGGCTGCAAAAAAAAGGAGAGAAGGCAGGCCACCATTTTCAGTGAGAGAACGAGATTCAAGACACCAGCTCACAGAGCGTAGGGAACTTCACCCCATCTCACTAAGCAGCTTAGTCACGCCTTGCTGTAGGGAGAGTGACAGTTCAAGTTTAAGCTACTTAAACTTGAGAAGGTGGATGTGCTGGTGAAAGTCCCTATTTTACAAACTGAACATAAGGAAAGGAAGAAAAGTGTATCCCCTCATGAGCCCTAATTCTAATTACTATGGGTTCCTCATGGCTCACATCAATCTCCCACAAACCTGCAGCCCATTCCCTAAAACATGCCAGGCACTTTCACACCTTAGAGTCTACATTCTGTTCCCTGCCCCTGAATTCATTCCCCCCATTCCCATCCATCTTATCTTCCCCAATTGTTGAAATCCTATGCATCTTTGAGGTCATCTAGAATATTCTCTCCTTTTAGAAGCTTTCCCCAACTCTCCATCCCCAAAGGAAAGTAAATTCCTGGCACTATTAGTTGTTTTGTGACCTTGGGTAACTGAGGCTCATTTTCCTCATCTATAAAGCAGGAATAATACTACCTAATTCCTCAGGGCTAGAGTGAGGATTAAACCATATTACCCGGTTGATGTTTAATAAATGTTATTTTCCTTCTCCACTCTAAGACTGAAATTGAATTAATTTCCTGTCTCTGTCAAATAATCCTGGGACCAAGCATATTTTCCCTTGCCTGTGTCTCCTTTCCCTGTGTTTTTGTTTGCCTTTGAGATAAGCAAAAATAACTTAGCTGTTTGCTCCAGGAAATATTTGTTCCTGTAAGATACCACTGCAAGCCAACTAAAGTAGTTTACATAACAAGACAGAGTTTGCTCATCAAGACTCATTCAATACTCTCACTCCACTGTGTGCTTACTAACCTGAAGCTACTATGTCAAAAACTCTGCTCGCTGGGAGTTTGTTTAATAAACTTAACTTTGCTTAGTCAACAGATCTTTTCAGAGAATTGCCCACTGACACACTTCTTTGCCTTAACTGTGATTCAACTGCACTTTGCTTGAACTTCTACTATATCACTATGCTATAACTTTGTTGTTGGTTAATTGCCTGATTATCTGCCTTCCTTTATAAAATGGTAAGCTTCAAGAAAGTAAGGTCGTGTCTTTTCATCTTTGTAATTCTAGTGCTCATCATAGCAGTTTGGCAAAAGCTGAGTTGAAAAAAAAAAAAAAAAGAAAACACACTTTTCCTTGAATGAATGGATGGATGAATGAACAGCTATCCTTGAGGTCACAAATCCACTTTGAATCCACTAACCTAGTGGTTTCACTCCAGGCTTCAATCTGGCTTCTAGTCAGGCTCAGCCAATGGGAAGCACCAGCAAGGGATCAGAGCGTGGCAGGAGAACAGGGACCAGGTACTTACTTCCCCAGCTCCCTGCCTGCCAGGCCATAGTTGGCAGGGGCTGCTCTATCGTGGGTTCCTCTACTAAAGCCACAGCTCCCCAGGGACTTTTCCTACAGCTGTATCTCTCTCCAGGTTCTAACAGTCACTCCCTTCCCTTTGCCCCACAGGCCTTGAAGCAGTAAATGCCCCTCCTATTGCTTGCCTTCACCATCTTTCATTAGTTTCCTAACCCTGCTTATACCCTGGTCCCTCATTAAACCTGGTCCCTCATTAAACCTCTCGCAATTATCCTATTTGGTGTGCTGTCAGTATCATAAGGAATCCTGACTGATGCATCTTCTAGGGATAGGCCCCACGTAGAAAGAGGTACCACCATCGAGCTGGTACCTCTCGTAACATAAGGGGTAGCAAGTCTGAGTCTAACTAGGTAGCAATGCCAGGACCCCTTAGAAGGGAGATTCGTGCCTCTGAAAAAGCTGTTTTCATTTATATCTTCTGGGAACCAAACTGGCCCCTAACCACTGAAACCAAAGGGTGCATTTTAAAGTTGTTTCTGAGGAAAAAAAAAAAAAAAGCTTCCCTTCTGAGCCTTCGTGAAGTGGTTTTAGGGCAGTAAAGGCCATTATACTTCAGCAAAAACAACTGCATCAAGTTATAACATTTGTGCTGAGTGGTGAAAAACATTCCAGTAGCCTCTATAGCATATCTGAATTACAGAGAGAAAAAGCTAAGAAATAAGATGTTTAGTATCCTCCCCTCAATTCAGAAATTACTGAAATTTGTAACCATATGAGGAGAAAATCAACAGAATAAGTAAATTTCTCTCACAAGCAGAAAGAGCCTAAGATTTACTCTGATTTTTAATTCAATTTGATATGTATTATAGTACTTGTTAAGGCCCTTCTGTAAACTAATATTCAGGAAAAGAGAAGGTATTTGGAATTGGAAAGAACATCGTATGTGGTATATGGAACTACAAGTCCAGGTATAAATCTTTTCAGTATTGTCGGGCCTAGAAAGGGGAAAATTATATAATGGAATATGCAAGAGAGGGCTGGAGGTCCTTACACAGATGCAAGTTGATTAAAATTAGCACTTCATGAAATTGCTTTCTTTTTTTTTCTATTAGATGAAAAGTGATTCTAAGTGGGACACAGCTATAAAAGTAAAAAGTCCTCATTTTTCAATCTACACTAAAGGTTCTTTCCAAGTGTGACCTTATTTGGTGTTTTAACCTAAGATTATAATATGCGAAGAACTTTAAACATGTTTTTCCTTTTGCTAGTTTTGGTTCTTATGAAAAACTGCCAAGATTATCTGAGGGCAGAATAACTAGCATAGTAGAGAATTCAAACCCCAAGCTTAGGACTTACCAAATCCACATAGCTTTGGACAAACTACTTAATTTTCTGAGTCACAGATTTATCTTTAAGGTTTTGTCCTAAGTTGCTGAGAGGATTAGGTAAGCGCACACCTACGTAGCACCTTTTACAGTGTCTGCCACTGTGCACATGGCAACTCAGTAGCAGTTACTGTCACGGTCAGTGTCCGTGAGTGACATTAGATTCAGTGGCAGTGCTGTTATTCAACTCTGCAAACTTTGGCTGTACACCGATGAGATGCTAGGTGCCCGCAGGAGTTTCTAATTGTGTAAGTACACAAATAACTTGAGTCAATTTGATTTGAAAACAGTAGAGGTTACAGCCAAGCAGGAATTTTAATTGAAGTTGAAATTCCCCTTGGATTGCTGATTCAGATCTATTACTACCATAATACTGCAGAGCCTGTGACCTGGTACTGCTGAAAAATCATCCTGAAAGATGTAAAGGGCCTGTTTTAAGGCTACTTTGTTCCATTAGTATTTCCACGATAATATACTCTTCTGAGTACCTTCTTCATATTAAGCTAATTGGTGCACCATCCTACCAACTTTGCCAGTTACCCCCGAGTACCTTCTATCATGTGCTTAGGTTGTTTCTATTTAAGCCACATCTGTTCTGCTGACTCACCATCATCAGAAGTACATGCTGCCTATCACTGACGTTTCTTAGAGACACACAAATTGGACTGAAGCACTGGCAATTAATATTTCTACTCTTCCCTGCATGACATATATACGATATTAAAGTGGTACTTTTCTTGTGTAGAAATGAAATTAAACTATGGAAAAAAAAAAGCAGGATTTTTGAGACCAAAATCAACGACAGGTGCACTTTCCAGACAGGCTTGTAAAGGAGAAGAGACTAAGGCGTAATGTAGTACTTTTTAAAAATCACCCTTTTTTCTCTCCCAAAAGAGCTTAAGGCAGGAGGTAGAATAGGATCTATGACATTATATCATTGTAAAAATCCTTAAAAGAATATAATGATTATTTTATCACTTAAATGTTTTTATCATTTAAAATTAACCAAATATAATTTATGATTGAAAAATCACGGTACTAGGAGCCCCAAATTCATCAGCCTCAGTAAAGCCCAAACCTTAGCAAACCTCTTTAGAACCATACAATAGTTATTATGCATGGTTACGGCATGGTATGTAACCACACGATGGTTATCATGGCAATATAATACCGAAGTTCCTAAATGGCATCTAAGCCCATACCTGACTGTTAGAAGTTTCCCTCTTCACACCCTTCTCTCCTAAGGAGCACAATACGGGCTCCATCCTCTCCCTGTGCCCCACCTTGGCACCCTTCCTCCTCGCCTCCTTCAGATCTTTACTCAGGCATCACTTCCATGAGTGTTTCCTTGGTCGCCTTTCCTAAAAATGCTAACACTCCCCATCCCCCCTTCCTGCTTGATTCTTCTTAGCACTTTCCATCATTGAACACACTATCACACATCTCAACAGCCCTTGTCTCCATCTAATATGTAAACACCTCTTGCTTATAATCTACCTCCTCCTACTAGAATGTAAGGGTAATCAGAGATTTTTATGTTTTGTTCATTGCTATACTTCCAGGCCTAGTGCAGTGCCTGGTACATAATAAATGTCAAATATTTTTGTTGAACGAGTGCAAGAGACCTTCTCTTCCTGAATGTGAAAATCTACATTTCCTTGTAAGTTCCCTGGCGCCAATTACAGGAGAATATTGTACTCAGAAAATTAACAAAAAATTAAGGAAAAAGGAAGGCTGCTCATCCTGATTCAATGTCATATTGAATCACTGTCTGACAGACCCATGCAGGAATTATTTAATCCTCCATGGGACTGTATCTTTGTCATACCATTTACTGTTGATTAGGGTTCAGATGCTGTGAAGCTACAGTGTAACTGTCAGATTTTTGTCTGATAGAGATTAAATGATTTCTGTGAAGAAGAAAAAGTAACCCCAAAGGTTATACTTTAATTGCACTTTTGGACATAAAACAACTTTGTATCTACCTGGCAATCTTTTCTTTTTCATTGTCTTTAAATGCACTGTACCTCAAATGAATTTTGAACCAGCTTTACCACTTTGCTGGTTCCCTCATCAATGAGTTAAGTAAATCTTTAACATGTGCTTATGTTTATTCCATATTTGTATGAGTCATATTTTAACATTTTAAAGATAATATTTTGGCAGTTTGGGGGGCCGTACCACAAAGAGCCTCAGATGGACGATGGATATCAGGTGAAAAGCAGAAAATCTGGTTTGTTTGTATTTTTGTTTCTTTTTCGGGTTGTCTGCAAGCTCAAGTCTGTTTTTTAAAGTGCCCACTGTAAAGGGGAATAACTCTTTACAATCTGGGCCACTTGCTTTTTGTGATTTTGAGTTTACTTCTGACTTATGGCTGATGTTATAGCACTGAATAGTCCAGCTGTTTGTCCAGCTGTTTGTCATTGAAAATACCTTTTCCTCTTGTTGCCAGAGACTGAAATACATAACTACACTGGGCAAGTATTAATAAAATAGATATAAAGCCTCATAAAGGAGCTCTGTTTTCATTGTGTTGTAAATAATGATAAGCCCTTACATAAATCTAGTATTACCAGAATTCCTGAAAAGTAAACAAAACTTCTGATACTTTAAATATGCTATCACCCATACCCCAAATCCACAAACCAACCACTAGCTAGCATAAAAACTGCTAGCTCAGAAGCATTTTTATAAAATAACCCAACTTTATGTAACCAAAGTAAATCTTTGGACATATTAGACTTGTTTGATCACTTTGGTTTAAAAGCAGCTATATGTCTTCTCCCTGAATTTATCTATGTAGAGCATAATGCAAGAAAACATTTCACAGTAGATCTTTTTTCTCATGAGTAAACAATTTCATCTGAATTCCTCAAAACTCATATATGGGTTTACTGATCAGACAAGCCAACACATTTCATAAAAATTTGGGGTTATGAAAAACATAAAACTATTATTGAATAGTGATTGTGTTCTATAGTACATCAGCTTATACATAATTTTCAAGATCTTAAGATACTATTGAGTTAATAAAAAATCTTTGGATATCTGGATAATTTTTTTTAATTTATCGAAGTATAGATTTACAATGTTGTATTAATTTCTGCTGTACAGCAAAGTGATTCAGTTATACAAAGATAATTTCTAATAAGATAAAATACTGTAACATTGGTCTGAAAACATAGTTTATATATATATATATATATGAAAAACCCTGCTTAATATAAACTCAAGATAAAGCCACATTGCAACATAAGAGGCAAAGATTATAAATATATATATATATATCTCGTCTCAAGTTTGAGACATATATATGTATATTTTCATATCTATATCTCATATAATATGTTGCAATGTGGCTATACCTTGAGGTTATGTTAAGCAGGGGGTTCTCAACAGAGGTACTGTTGGCATTTTGGACAAGATAATTCTTTGCTGTGCAGGACTATCCTGTGCATTGTAGAATATCCACATCCCTGGCCTCTATCCACTAGATGCCATTAGCACTACCCCTCCCCTCCAAGTCATAACAATCAAAAATGTCACCAAACATTAACAAACATCTCCTGGAGAAAAAAATTAGAACCACCGTGTTAATCAAAGTGTTTGTTTTTGCCATTTTAACAATGTGATAAAATGATCCACATGACTATTGGAAGTCATATTAGGTTTACTCTTCTGACTTTCTAAAATGCTTAAATTTGAAAGATCGACTCCTCATCCCCCCACCTCGTTCCGTCTGTAAGTAGAAGTTAGCTCCTTCAGCTAAAAGTTGAAACTAATATGAGTGATTAAGAGTCTGGTAGGAAAAGGGTGGCAGAGGAATATCACTGTGTATAAAAGGTAATGGGAGTGTTTATTAAGAAAAAAGGAGAGGAATTTGTCCTAAAACTAAGCATATTATTCCAAACTGGGAATGCAGACAGTGAAGGTTCAAACTTGAATGGATATATAAAATTGAAGAGGAAATGCAGAAAATGATTATGCCGCCTTGGTTTGTAATAAACACAAATAAGAAACCTAAAAATAAGCAAGGATACATGTTCAAAATTTGGCAAAGTTGGCTCCGTTCTGATGAAGTGATTCATGTTTTAAATAAAGAAATAATTATTTTCATCCTTTATGGCCCAATATTACGTTAATACAAAATTAGAATCTGGTCTTCTTTCCATTAAAATTAATCTTGGATATTTGGTCTGCTCTTAACAAGGAGCAGGAAAGGTTATTATTTATCATCTATGTAATCTTCTCTTGATATCAGAGATTCCATATCTCACTAAAATAATTTTCTGTACTTTGGCTGATTTAGTAATGTTCTTTATTATTAAAAAAAATTCTCACTGAAAGAGCCAAAGTCATGATACTTAATATATTCCACTGTCACTCTGATTAAAAAGTAGTTCAGCTAAAACTATTCATGTACTCGAGCATCTATGATACTCTCTTAGTAAACGACCAAATTTCCCCAAACTTTCGATTTTTTTCTTTCAAGAGCAGATTCTAAAATTGGGGGAAAAAAATTCAAGGTGTCTTTTATACCTAAACTATATTTGGGGTTTTCCAGAGGGCTCCTGGAAATCACAAAGATTCGGGTTTTGTTCTTTGTTTTTAAACTTACGTGTCAATTTCCTATTGCCCCTATAAAAAATCACCACAGACTTGGCTTAAAACAACACAAATATATCCCCTTTTAGTTCCGGAGGTCAGAAGTCCAAAACAATAGAATAGACTAAAATCAGGATGTTGGCAGGAATGGTTCCTGCTGGAGGTTCTGGGGGGAGAATACACTTCCTTACCTTTTTCAGCTTCTAGTGCCCACCCATATCCCTTGGCTTATGGCCCCTTGGTCCGTCAGCAAAGCAAACCACTCCGACCTCTGGCTCCATCATCACACCACGTTCTCTTCTCTTTTATGTAACCCTTATGATTATACTGGGCTCACTCAAGACAACTCAGAGCAATCTTCCATCTCAAAACCCTTAATTTGTCTTTTAAGGTAACGTATTTTATGTCCTGGGGATTAGGACATGAAGATCTTTGGGAGCCCATTATCCAGCCTACCGCACACCTTACAAAAAGGAGTACCAGAAATAATTAGGTCATCTATTTGCTGACCATGAGCATGTAGCCCCCAGACCTAGTGGAGCCTGAGGATTGACAATGTTAACTCATTATTATTATTTTTTTTGCAGTACGCGGCCTCCGGACGCGTACTGCATAGGCTCCGGCACAGGCTCCGGACGCGCAGGCTCAGCGGCCATGGCTCACGGGCCCAGCTGCTCCGCGGCATGTGGGATCTTCCCGGACTGGGGGCAGGAACCCATGTCGCCTGCATCTGCAGGCGGACTCTCAACCACTGCGCCACCAGGGAAGCCCCGATAATGTTAACTCTTGGGACACTGCCCTGTTACCTCACCATCAACCAATCAGAGAATTGCTCACGAGCTGATCACACACCCTGTGACTCGACTCCCTCATCTTTAAAAAGGGGAGCTCACGTCTTTTGAGCATGCGCCACCCGCTTCTCCACGTGTGGCCCTTGCAATAAACCTTTCTATGCTCCAAACTCTGACTTTTGGTTTGTTTGGCCTCACTGCGAATCGGGCACATGGACTTGGGTTCACAACACCCGGAAAGACAACCCTTAACTGTCTGCATATCTCTGCCCTAAGACACTTCCTTTTGTTCTCTGTGAGCTATTTTATTTTTTAGGCTCTGAAAGCAAGGCTTTTAGTCAGCTGAAGTCATCTTAGTTAGATCCCTTAAAGCCATCACAGAGACATATGCAAATATATGCAAATACGGTACACAACGGAGTAATTAAAATAAAATCTAGTAGCCTTAAATAGACACCAAATAACAGTCCTAGGAGAGGCAATTAATTCTATTGTTTACAACCACTCCCTTTGTTAGCTGATTTTTTTTCCCAAGGGACAAATCATTTTTTTTGCTTCTCTGATAGAAAGACAAAAACCATTGCATTTATTATCTGCTTCATTTTGTCTGGAAAAGCACAGCCAAACAACCCCTATTAACAAGAGGAAAAATAAGTCAGAAGTGGGCCACAGCTTGGAAGGCTTTCAGAGTCTGGCCACTGCTCACACTTCAGCCTCTTCTCATCCCCCGACCCCCTGTCTCAACTCTCAGCTCCTTCTACATGGAATTCCTGGCGGTTCCACAATCCTACCAGCAACTACGTCAGAAGACAGTCCTTGCCTTCTGACGGAGCACAGAACCCAGTCACGGAAAGAGACAAATACGCAGGTAATTATATCACCCAGGATGCTGAGCGCAATGCTGGAGATGTGAACAGAGCATGGTGGGGGCGTGAACAGGAGCACCTGTGGGAGTAGGTGGGCGGGTGGGCGGTCAGAGAAGAGCCTGAAAGATGTTACACTTGAGCTGAGGACTGAAGGAGGTATAGGAAGCAAGCCCTGGTAGAGCGAAGACCTAAAATACATGATTTTATCATCTCTATTTGGAAGAACTACTGGGGGTTATGGGTGTGAAACACCAAGTGTAAGGCCAGGAGGTACAAGAGAATGAGGCTCCGGAGGCAGAGTGGCCAGAGCCTGGGGCGCTGGGTTTGCCACTGTTAAAAGTTGAACTCAGGTATGCTAAAAGTTCAAGAGTTTATCTGACCAAAAATCAGTTCCAATCCGGCAGCACCAAACCAGAAGTGGTTAGGAATGCTCCGCTATCAGGGGCTGGGCAGAGATTTTTATAGAGAAAAGGCAGAGTAAGGAAATTGACTGTCTATAGCTCGGGATAAACTTTTCTTCTAGGGTGGAGACCACCTGTCTGCACTTTCACAGATGGAAAGAGGGGCCAAGACTAAAGGAGCAGATCCCCAATTCAGAGGTTGTTTCGGTAATACCTGGGCGGCACTGTGGTGGCTTTAGTGGAGGCAGCAGCAGTGCATGAGAGAGGGGGTACACATTTAAAAGATACTAAGGATGGAGGGAATTAACTGGACTGATGATTTAGAGAAAGTGCTGGGATGAGAAAGGAGTCAAAGTCAATTCCCAATTGTCACCGGTAAAGCCCATTAACAATTCCCGGGAAATAAAAATAGAATCTGGGTAATAAAATAAAGTCTAACCTTTTTTTTTTTCTTGTCCTTTGTGCTCAGTCTACTTTCACTGGCTCGTAGGGTGCTGCATGCAGAGGCCGCGTTCCCAGGTTGCCTCTTCAGACCCGAGCTCCCAGGTGTGAAACGACTGCGCCAGCACCCCAACTTACGCTGTGCGCCGAAGAGCCTAGAACGACCCTCAACCCAAGATGGCGGCAGACGCCGGGCACTGCGATCTGGAGCATAAGAGGCACACCTGGGCCCGCCCAGCGAGAACCCCGCCCCCTGCCCGCTGAAGAGATCCCTGTAGAGCAGCCCCGCCCACAGCCTATTGGGGACAGCATTTAAGCTCACACCTCTCCATTCTTTGATAGAAGAATAAAACTTTCCTTTCCTTCTGAAGCGAACTCGGTCTCACTCTGTTGGCTCGAGTGACACCAGACAGGAGGACCCTTGTTGGGGCCTGACTTGAAAGGGTTGCTAACAGAATTTTCATGCTTGGCAACTCTATAGGTACTGGTGTCTGCACTTAAAGAGGAGCACAGGGGCTTCCCTGGTGGCGCAGTGGTTGGGAGTCCGCCTGCCAATACAGGGGACAAGGGTTCGTGCCCCGGTCCGGGAGGATCCCACATGCCGCGGAGCAGCTGGGCCAGTGAGCCATGGCCGCTGAGCCTGCGCGTCCGGAGCCTGCGCTCCGCAACGGGAGAAGCCACTGCAGTGAGAGGCCCGCGTACCGCAAAAAAAAAGAAAAAGAAAGAGGAGCACAGGAACAGGATTTGGGTTTGGAGAGCTGTTGAGTAGCATCTTAAATGTATTTAGAAATACGTGCTTAAGGAGCAGAAGGCAGATGGATAGCTAGGTTCTGGCACTTGGATGGTCACGTGGAATATGTGTAAGGGGACATAGCAGTAGGGGCAAAGAGACCCCATAAGGGGCTAGTCAGCAGTTCAGGGGGAAAAAAAAAATAGTGATGGCTGAAGTAGGGCAGTGACAGCAGGGATTTAGAAGTGACAGATTCAAGACATATTTAGGAAGTAAGTTGTTTTTTTCCCTCTTCATTCTTTAACAGTTCAAACATTATTCATAAGCCCAAGACAATGTTAATTGCTTTTATGGAATGAGTAATCACAAACTAGAAAAAATTTGGATGGTGAAGTCTTTGGCTTGTGTTGTTAATGTCTTTTTTCCATTATGATGTCTAGAACCTTCTTAAAATTCATGAAAGAAATATGCTAAAGGAGTATTCCGGCTACCTTATTTTCTGAGAGTAATAGGCGTGATTTACCGAAGTCACTTAGCTAATTGGTAGCGGAGCTAGAGCTAAAATCCTTCTGGTTTCTAATATGGTACTGATTTCTCAACTTGGTGTATACTTGTAAATATTTAAAACGGCCTTCTAAAGATTTACAGAACGTCAGAGAAGCTACACTTTAAACAATCCATCCTTATCCCCAAAGGTACATTAGCGCTAAAATCACGAAATTAATGGTTACTTACTTACCCAGAATCAATACATTCCTTGGCTAAGATGAGTAACTGTTTTTGGACGTAACATAAAAGAGATCTGGAGAAGCCAATGCACCTGAGTGCTGTTGATAGATGGAAAGAGGAGGCTGGGGAGGCTGCAGCAGGACACAAGGGCTGAGGCCAGCTTCAGCCAAGCCAGGTCTTAAAACTGGTGGCCTGGCCAGCTCCAGGCAGGGGTGGAGATATGAAATTAGTAACTGAGCCATGAGCTTAAGAACCTAGAGTTTGGAAACCTTCAGGACACCCAGTTTCCTAGTCTGGGTCCCCATATTCTAGGTTTCCTCTAAATTCGGACCAACCTCTTCATCAAACATTTTAAAATTGATTAGCCATATGTGAATGTCACAACCTAGGAGTAGAAATCCACCCAAGAACCTGATATTCTAAAGAAAAACCTATAATCAAAAGGGTGCTATGGCCCTAGTTTGGAAGGAAAAATATGTAATGTATATAGGTTATAAAAATCCCTAAAATAGGTCAGGTTTATTCAAATTATTTTATCATGAAATGAGAAAATCATACAGAGGTACTGATATAATGAATCTAAATTGAAATGCCACATTCTTTATGAGCCACTGCCACTTACAAACGATGTCAAGAACAAGTGTTCACTAAATGCTTTCCTTTTAGAAGCTGTCTTAATGTGAAAGTGAAATACCATATATACTCACTGTTCCCATGGTAACTATTTTCTTACTAAATGGACCTGGCATAATCAGCATTTAAGACCTTCTATTTCCTGAAATGTTCATCTTATGTGAATGTCTTTTATATACAAGTTACATGTAGTGTCTTCCCCTTTTATTTTCTTCTTTTAATTAAAACTAATTTTGTTAAATTTGGTGGCTCTCTATAGGAAAAGTAATGTGGTGTATTTGTTGCTCTATTGTTTATAAGACAGATTCCTTTAATACTTTACTGTTTTCTAATGAAAACTGGCATACTTCTTTTCCCATACTGTTGAGAATTCAGAGCTTCTTTAAACATAATTCAGTTAATATATGTCCTAGATGTGCTTGGTAAATACTACAAGAAATGCTTTGTCTGTGTTAAAAGATAAGTTTCAGAAAAAGTAGAACAATGTCTCTCATAAATAAATGAAAATGCATACATGTTTAAAATTTTTATTTTACTCATTATTTGAGAGTCTCTCTCCATGACATCTGAGCCCTATTCTCAACTAGATCTCAACCTCTGGCCCTAGTCCTTGATAGGATGGCACAGACCAATTCTAGCAAGAATCTTGTTATGTCCATTTAGAGAGAATCTCCATCCTTGATATCTGATAACCCTGGCCTGTCTTCAAGAAGAATCCTGTTAAGTCAGTTTAGCAAGAATCCCTTTACCCTTGATGTCCCTGCTTATTAACTTTTCATCTGCTCACCCGCTCACTCAGCTAGTTGGCTATAAATCCCCAGCTGTCTTTGCTGTATTTGGAGTTGAGCTCAGTATCTCTCCCCCATTGCAATAGTCTTGACACCTATCATAATAGTCCTGAATAGACTCTTCCTTACCATTTTAACGTGTCAGAATATTTTTTTTTCTTTAACATAGGCAAATGTTAAAACCAGTTCAAAGGAAAAATCAAAAAGCACAAACTTAAGGGAGTAAAGGAATCACATTGTAAATGGGGGCAAAACTGGTTTTTCTCAAGGGGCAGGGAAGTCTACTGGACAAGACAGAGTTTGCATATCTGTCAATTACCTACAGTTTGCAAACCCTGCAAAATAGCTCAAAGACGATGATCTAGAATTTGTTGTAGGGCTAGAGGAAGAAAACTGGGAAGACGGATAATACTTCATTTTCCACTGAAGTATAATTTTTGTTTCTGGAGTTGAGCATAGTGACGATAGAACAAGTCACACTGTAAATTCCTATGAGCAACAGCTCTGCAATCATACTCTCCCAGAACCCAAAGCATGACTTCTCATAATTCAGGCTCAGAAACAATTAACTGTGAAAAAGTTGGGAAAAAGTAGATATTTAACTCCAACAGGTCCTCTATGCAGTACAATCTATACACTTTTGAGGAGAGTCCAGTCCCGTGACAATCCTTACTTACAAGGCTGATGTAGTAAAGACCATATAGGATCACTTAATATGACCAATAAAGATACAAAATAGGTTAATATTCTCATTAGTAAACATATTTTTGAATTATAAGAAAAACACATTAGAAGGAAAATGGAATCTAGCTAGATAGAAAAGAAAGTGCTGGGGAGATTAACTTGAGTTCTTAATATTAATTCACTTAAGTAATTATATCATTGCACTTATTCATACTGTCTTATATAAACTTTTTAAAAAATATATTTTAACCCTACTTCATACAGCACAGAGACTGTCTATATCACCATGGTCTCCTCCACAGAACCTAGTGCTTTGCACGTACTATATGTTGGCTGAGTGCCTGAGTTGAATGAAACTCAACGAAGGCTTGTCTGTATGTAAAGTGCCATTTCCCAGACATGTTGCTCTCTATGGCCCTAATTTAATTTAAAATGTCATTTTTAGATAATATTACTGGCTATCATTTTTTGAGCACTGATTATGTGCCAGGCTCTGTGCTAAGCGTTTTACATTTATTATTTCATTTAATCTCTAGAACAACCCTATGAGGTTATTATTCTCCTTTTACCAGAGATATAATGGGATTAACTTTTACTATTGTGCAGACCTACTGAATATACACACGCATTTTGTCTTCTGCACTATCATCATTTTTCTGGGATTAAACCCAGTCCCCCCACCCCCATTTCTAACCTCTACGTTTTGGGGCATTAAAGGGGGGCAGGTGTCTACTTAAGGCAGTGTGAATGGGGCTCCACAAAGTCTTGGGGTGTACCTTCTGCTAAGTGATCCACAGGCAATTATAGCCATCTGTGGAAGGAGACCCTCACACCCAAGTGAGAGACAGCTCACCTGACCCCTCAGCTCAGACACTGTGAAGTGATTATTCCAAATGCAGGTGGCCTGCAGGTGCTAGCCCATCGTCCTGAGAGTAAAGGTCACTAGGTCCTCCTCCTTTTAGGCCCACTGACCTCCTCTAAGGACAGGCCACACACCCCACCCAAGCACAAGCCAACATTTTATTGATCTCCCTGGGCCAGGGTAGAATGAGTCATCTCTTCTTTTTCTAATAAATTGTTATGATACCAACATCTCTCGATTTTTAAGAAGCATTTTTTTTTTCACTCTCAAACAAACTAAGCTCTTGAGAAGGAAAAGCCTTGATTTTAGAAACTACTCTTTCTGATATGGGCTTCAGGTATTGCTTTAGAATTCAAAAATTGAATATCCTTCTTGTGCCTTCTTAAGAGAAGAATCCAAATTCTCCTGAGACCGTTTGGAGGCCTCTGACTGAATTGCAGGGGTGGGTAAACATTTTCTGTTAAAGGCCAGATCGTAATATTTTAAAATTTGTGGGCCACAGAAAGTCTGTGTCACATAATCATCATTTCTTTTACAACATTTTAAAAGTATAAAAACAATTCTTAGCTACAGTGCTTTTGTAATTTCAAGGGCTTCACTTTGCTAATCTGAATTGTAAGAAGAGACGTGTTCAAGACATTCTTTTGGCTATTTGTCTATTTTGAGCTCAAATCAGTTAAGAATGTCATGGCCACTGAGAAGTGAGTATCTGGACTTGTGAGTTTTGTATTTCTGCATGTTTGACCCATGGCTAAAATTTTAAAATTCAAATAATAATAATTCAATAATAAGCTCTTTTTCAAACATATAAATATGTTTATATATCTTTTCTGAATCTTTGTATGTCTAATTTTTAAAAGAACCTTTACTTCTTGAGTGAGTGTGTAATATTAATAAATTAGATTATAAAGTCTCTTCAATTAAAGGAGCTCTATTCTGATTGGCTTATAGAGATAAATAGTACTTACATGAGTTGAATATTCCTAAAATTCCCAGAAATTAAGGAAACTGCACTAATAATTTCAGTGTGCTAAAAATAGACATTCTTAATGAAACTAACTCAAATATTTTAAGAATTAAAGTTCATATAATTTAGATAAATTTTTTCAAATGAAACTAATTTAATATTGTTGGTTTAGTAAAAACAGTTAAATCTTCTCTGTGATACCAGCATTAAGTATCATACAAGATTACATTTTGATTTTACTTTGGTATGTTCTTCCTAAATTTATATAGGTTTACTTATGGAAAAAGCTAACATTACTTCTACTAAATGTTTAAGATTATGAATAATGCAAACTTGTGTTTAACTAAATTAAATCATTATTCTAAAAACTTTATTTCAATATTAATTATATCTTATAATATGTCAGCTTAATGATAGTTTCCAAGATTTTTAGATCATTTAAAATCTTGGACTGATACTAAATTGAGTAAATTAATGGATATTCATTAAATACAAGATCATTTCTAAATAAGATGGGATACTGAAGCATTAATTACTAAGCATAATTATAAGTTTATATTCTTTTTATCGCATTTTTTGAGGGTATGGAGAATCTATATATTTGGGGTGTTTTAATGAATATGTTCATTTTTCTCCACTTCAAAACCTGTACTACAAAGAATATGTAGGAAATAGGAAGTTATAGCGGTTCAATAAAAAGGAACTTTATTCACTCTGGTCAGAGCTAGCTATGGTTTGATGGTTTTATTTGTAAGATTTTCACAAAGAGCTTTAGTATCAAATATTATACTGATGTAAAACTAGAATTTAGTTTTCCCTCTGTTAAAGTGACAAAATTTTTCTTGGATTCTTGGCTACATCTTGGTTAACAGTTAGTTATCAAAGTTTATTCTTGACAGAGGACCTTCAAGATGACAGAGGACCTTCAAGATGGCAGAGGAGTAAGACGTGGAGGTCACCTTCCTCCCCACAAATACATCAAAAATACATCTACATATGGAACAGCTCCTACAGAACACCTACTGAATGCTGGCAGAAGACCTCAGACTTCCCAAAAGACAAGAAAATCCCCACGTACTTGGGTAGGGAAAAAGACAAAAGAAAAAACAGAGACAAAAGAATAGAGATGGGACCTGCACCTCTGCGAGGGAGCTGTGAAGGAGGACAGGTTTCCACACACTAGGAAGCCCCTTCACGGGCAGAGACTGCGGGTGGCGGAGTCAGGGAGCTTCGGAGCCGTGGAGGAAAGCACAGCCACAGGGGTGCGGAGGGCAAAGCGTAGAGATTCCCGAACAGAGGATCGGTGCCAACCACCACTCGCCAGCCTGAGAGGCTTGTCTGTTCACCCACTGGGGCAGGTGGGGGCTGGGAGCTGAGGCTCGGGCTTCGAAGGTCAGATCCTAGGGAGAGGACTGGGGTTGGCTGTGTGAACACAGCCTGAAGGGGGCTAATGCACCACGGCTAGCCGGGAGGGAGTCCAGGAAAAAGCCTGGACCTGCCTAAGACGCAAGAGACCATTGTTTCACGGTGCGCGAGGAGAGGGGATGCAGGGCACCGCCTAAACGAGCTCCAGAGACAGGCGCGAGCTGTGGCTATCTGCGGGGACACCAGAGACGGGCATGAGACGCTAAGGCTGCTGCTGCAGCCACCAAGAATCCTGTGTGCGAGCACAGGTCACTATCCACACCTCCCCTCCTGGAAGCCTGTGCAGCCGGCCCCTGTCAGAGTCCCGTGATCCAGGGACAACCTCCCTGGGAGAACACACAGTGCGCCTCAGGCTGTTGCAATGTCACTTTGGCCTCTGCCACCGCAGGCTCACCCCACATTCCGTACCCCTCCCTCCCCCTGGCCTGAGTGAGCCAGAGCCCCCAATAGCTGCTCCTTTAACCCCCTCCTGCCTGGGCAAACAACAGATGCGAGAGGGTGATCTACAGGCAGAGGCAGGGCAAATGCAAAGCTGAACCCCAGGAGCTGTGAGAACAGAGAAGAGAAAGGGAAATCTCTCCCAGCAGCCTCAGGAGCAGTGGATTAAATCTCCACAATCAACTTGATATACCCTGCATCTGTGGAATACCTGAAGAGACAACGAATCATCCCAAAATAGAGGCCGTGGACTTTGGTAGCAACTGTAGACTTGGGGTTTGCTGTCTGTGACAGACTAGTTCCTAATTTTTATGTTTATCTTAGTATAGTTTTTAGTGCTTGGTATCATTGGTGGATGTGTTTATTGGTTTGGGTGCTCTCTTCTTTTTTTTTATAACTTTTTTTTCATTTTAATATTTTTTTATTTTAATAACTTTATTTTATTTTATTTTTCTTTCTTTTTTTTTCTCCCTTTTCTTCGGAGCAGTGTGGCTGACAGGGTATTGGTGCTCTGGCCGGGCATCAGGCCTGAGCCTCTGAGGTGGGAGAGCCGAGGTAAGGACATTGGACCACCAGAGACCTCCCAGCCCCACATAATATCAATCAGCGAGAGCCCTCCCAGAGATCTCCATCTCAATGCTAAGACCCGGCTCCACTCAGTGAACAGCAAGCTCCAGTGCTGAACACCCCATGCCAAACAACTAGCAAGACAGGAACACAAACTCACCCATTAGCAGAGAGGCTGCCTAAAATCATAATAAGTTCACAGACCCCAAAACACACCACTGGACATGGTCCTACACACCAGAAAGACAAGATCCAGTCTCATCCACCAGAACACAGGCACCAGTCCACTCCACCAGGAAGCCTACACAACCCACTGAACGACCTTACCCACTGGGGGCAGACACCAAAAAACAGGAACTATGAATCTGCAGCCTGTGAAAAGGAGACCCCAAGCACAGTAAGCTAAGCAAAATGAGAAGACAGAGAAATATGCAGCAGATGAAGGAGCAAAGTAAAAACCCACCAGAACAAACAAATGAAGAGGAAATAGGCAGTCTTCGTGAAAGACAATTCAGAGTAATGATAGTAAAGATAATCCAAAATCTTGGAAATAGAATGGAGAAACTACAAGAAATGTTTAACAAGGACTTAGAAGAACTAAAGAGCAAACAAAAAATGATGATCAACACAATAAATGAAATTAAAAATTCTCTAGAAGGAATCAATAGCAGAATAACTGAGGCAGAAGAATGGATAAGTGACCTGGAAGATAAAATAGCGGAAATAACTACCACAGAGCAGAATAAAGAAAAAAGAATGAAAAGCATTGAGGACAGTCTCAGAGACCTCTGAAACAACATTAAATGCACCTACATTCGAATTATAGGGCTCCCAGAAGAAGAAGAGAAAAAGAAAGGATCTGAGAAAATATTTGAAGAGATTATAGTTGAAAACTTCCCTAATAGGGGAAAGGAAATAGTTAATCAAGTCCAGGAAGCACAGACAGTCCCATAAAGGATAAATCCAAGGAGAAACACGCCAAGACACATATTAATCAAACTATCAAAAATTAAATACAAAGAAAAAATGTTAAAAGCAGCAAGGGAAAAGCAACAAATAACATACAATGGAAACCCCATAAGGTTAACAGCTGATCTTTCAGCAGAAACTCTGCAAGCCAGAAGGGACTGGCAGGACATATTTAAAGTGATGAAAGGGAAAAACCTACAACCAAGGTTACTCTACCCAGCAAGGATCTCGTTCAGATTCAACGAAAAATTAAAACCTTTACAGACAAGCAAAAGCCAAGAGAATTCAATACCACCAAACCAGCTTTACAACAAATGCTAAAGGAACTTCTCTAGGCAGGAAACACAAGAGAAGGAAAAGACCTACAATAACAAACCCAAAACAATTAAGAAAATGCTAACAGGAACATACATATCGATAATTACCTTAAATGAAAATGGATTAAATGCTCTAACCAAAAGACACAGACCAGCTGAATGGATACAAAAACAAGACCTGTATATATGCTGTCTACAAGAGACCCACTTCAGACCTAGGGATACATACAGACTGAAAGTGAGGGGATGGAAAAAGGTATTCCATGCAAATGGAAATCAAAGGAAAGCTGGAGTAACAATTCTCATATCAGACAAAATAGACTTTAAAACAAAGATTATTACAAGAGACAAAGAAGGACACTACATAATTATCAAGGGATCAATCCAAGAAGAAGATATAACAATTGTAAATATTTATGCACCCAACATAGGAGCACCTCAATATATAAGGCAAATGCTAACAGCCATAAAAGGGGAAATCAACAGTAACAGAATCACAGTAGGGGACTTTAACACCCCACTTTCACCAATGGACAGATCATCCAAAATGAAAATAAATAAGGAAACACAAGCTTTAAGTGATACATTAAACAAGATGTACTTAATTGATATTTATAGGACATTCCATCCAAAAACAACAGAATACACTTTCTTCTCAAGTGCTCATGGAACATTCTCCAGGATAGATCATATCTGGGGTCACAAATCAAGCCTTGGCAATTTAAGAAAACTGAAATCGTATCAAGTATCTTTTCTGACCAGAATGCTATGAGACTAGATATCAATTACAGGAAAAAAATCTGTAAAAAATAAAAACACATGGAGCCTAAATGATACACTACTTAATAACCAAGAGATCACTGAAGAAATCAAAGAGGAAATCAAAAAAATATCTAGAAACAAGTGACAGTGAAAACACAACGACCCAAAACCTATGTGATGCAGCAAAAGCAGTTCTAAGAGGGAAGTTTACAGCAATACAATCCTACCTCAAGAAACAAGACACATCTCAAATAAACAACCTAACCTCACACCTAAAGCAATTACAAAAAGAAGAACAAAACAAACCCCCAAAGTTAGCAGAAGGAAAGAAATCATAAACATTAGATCGGAAAGAAATGAAAAAGAAGGAAACAATAGCAAAGATCAATAAAACTAAAAGCTGGTTCTTTCAGAAGATAAACAAAATTGAGAAACCTTTAGCTAGAATCATCAAAAAAAAAAAAAAGGGAGAAGACTCAAATCAATAGAATTAGAAATGAAAAAGGAGAAGTAACAACTGACACTGCAGAAATACAAAGGATCATGAGAGATTACTACAAGCAACTGTATACCAATAAAATGGACAACCTCGAAGAAATGGACAAATTCTTAGAAAAGCACAACCTTCCAAGACTGAACCAGGAAGAATTAGAAGATATGAACAGACCAATCACAAGCACTGAAATTGAAACTGTGATAAAAAACCTTCCAACAAACAAAAGCCCAGGACCAAATGGCTTCACAGGCAAATTCTATCAAACATTTAGAGAAGAGATAACACCTATCCTTCTCAAACTCTTCCAAAATATAGCAGAGGGAGGAACACTCCCAAACTCATTCTACAAGGCCACCATCACCCTGATACCAAAACCAGACAAAGATACTACAAAAAAAGAAAACTACAGATCAATATCACTGATGAACGTAGATGCAAAAATCCTCAACAAAATACTAGCAAACAGAATCCAACAGCACATTAAAAGGATCATACACCGTGATCAAGTGGGGTATATCCCAGGAATGCAAGGATTCTTCAATATATGCAAATTAATCAATGATACACCATATTAACAAACTGAAGGATAAAAACCATATGATCATCTCAATAGATGCAGAAAAAGCTTTTAACAAAATTCAACACCGATTTATGATAAAAACTCTCCAAAAGTAGTCATCGAGGGAACTTACCTCAACATAATAAAGGCCTTATATGACAAACCCACAGCCAAAATCATCGTTCTCAATGGTAAAAAACTGAAACCATAGAAGGTTAAATTTGCATGGGTAAAAGGTAATGAATATAACTGTTGCACTAATTGTGTGCTGTATGGGGAGTTCCTAAAGAATTGCCAATGCCCCTGCTATCTGTGACATGTCTTTATTTATTAGAATCCTGGTGCTGCTTTGCCTGTTATTAGACAATAACAGTACAGTGTGATTAGTCATACTTTCAGTTATTTTTAAAATGTTAACTTAGGCACAATTTCTTTCATTTGAATCTGGCATCTTCTAAGCCAGTGGTTTTCAATTGGAGATTTGCATTATTCACCTATGGTGTCATATTCACATACAGATGTTTAGGACCTACTTCAGCTCACTAAATCTCTTTACTTGATATTCTTGATATATTCTAGGTACACTCTTACTTTATTCTTGGTATATTGCATCAGGATTATTATATATCACAAGATTTTTCTCTGAAATGATTATGTTTATTCATTTTATAAATTAGATTGTCATGTACACTGTGTTCTTTGAAAATAGGACTATTAGGTTTATAGATATTTTGTCTAAAGTAGTTTTTGACTGAATTTATGATCTTGTTCTGAAGGCCACAGAAACAACCAAATATTTTTGTCAGTTTCATTATTTTTAAAGTGGACTCTCATCAGATCTTTCACCTTGAAGCTTACCAGTAATAGGTTAACCACAGCAATTTTAAGTCTCCTGTCTTCTACAGAGAGTTTTCTGTTTTACACTTGTGCTTTCCTGAAAGCACCTGCAATAAGCTACAGGCCAGAGTGCTTCATCTTCAATGAAGTAGGAGCATCTCAGAGCCTGTGAAAAGGATTATACCAGGTACTTCAGGGAACAGGCTTCTGATAGCACCATTTGAACAACTTTGATCACGAATCATCAGGGAAATACTAGTCAAAACCACAATGAGATATCACCTCACACCTGTCAGAATGGCTATCATTAAAAAGATAAGAAATAACAAGTATTAGCAAAGATATAGAGAAAATGGAACCCTTGTGCACTCTTGAGGGGAATGTAAATTGGTACAGCCACTATGGAAAACAGTATGGAGGTTCCTAAAAAAATTAAAAACAGAACTACAATATAACACAGAAATTCCACTCTTGGGTATTTGTCTGAAGAAAACAAAAACACTAATTTGAAAAAAATATATGCACCCCTATGTTCATTGCAGCATTATTTACAATAGTCAAGATATGGAAGCAACCTAAGTGACCATCAACAGATAAGTGCATAAAGAAGATGCAGTGTGTATATATATATAGATATATATATATATACACACACACACACACACACACATACACACAAACACACACACACACACACAAAATGGAATATTACTCAGCTGTAAAAAAGAATGAAATCTTGCCACTTGCTACAACATGGATGGACTTAGAGCATATTATGCTAAGTGAAATAATTCAGACAGAGGAAGACAAATACTGTTTGACACTACTTATATATGGGATCTAAAAAATAAAACAAATGAATAAATATATCAAAACAGAAATAGACTCATAGATACAGAGAACAAACTAGTGGTTGCCAGAGGGGAGGGGGTTGGGCAAAATAGGTGAAAGGGATTAAAATGTATGAACTACCAGCTATAAAATGGAATAAGTCATAGGGATGTAATGTACGGCATAGGGAATATAGTCAATAATATAATAACTTTGTATGGTGCATAATCTATAAAAATATCAAATCACTATGTTGTATACTTGAAACAAATATAATACTGTAAATCAACTATAGTTAAAAAAAAAGAAACAACTTTGAGAACCTACCAGTGTGATGAATCAGGATTCCCAGAACTGTAGTCCAGAAGCAGTTGGAGTCAGAAGTCTGCTAAGTGAAGATAAAACAGAACAAGAACTAATGACCCAGGACTGAATGAACTGATGAGAGATAACTGTGATTTTTTGCTGGAATATTGTTGCTGTTTTAATTTCCTATTTTTGTATATACAAGGAAGCACTTTTGCTTTCTTCTTAAGTGATGACTCATAACAGTTGAGTAGACTCTGCCTTTATAAAATGAAATAAAACACTTGTAAATGATATTTTACTCTCCCTAAGCCCTCAAGAATTTGGAATCACATATTGAGAACATTTTTAATGTAGCCAGTCCTATCAATTTTCTTCATAGTCATAGTTTGAAAAGCCTTCTCCATGCCAGAGTCAGATAAACATTTACCTAGAGTGATTTCTAGTTCACTTAAAAGTTGATTGGTTTGTTTTTAACTTAACGAGTGTTATGTTTGGGTGAGTTATTTCAGGATGATTATTTAGTTTGTTCAACTTGCAGTGTACTTAATTTTTAAGTAGGTAGATACTACATTTTTATATTTATAAATCACTTTCAACTCAAAAAACAGCACTCCCCTCAACATGGAACAATTTCCAGGAACTGTAGGCTGAAGAAATTGTGATGCTCTCACCCTTGTTCTGCCCCTACACTCATATGTCAAAGCCAAACTATAGCTAAGTACATAAAGTTACAATAAGGTTCTAATTTTTTTGGTGATGAATACATTAATTTTTTTTTTTTTTTTTTAACAGGTGAAGTTGCCAAGTAAAGAGTCTTGATGGCCTCAAAGGTCACTTTCAGTTCAAAGAGAAAAACTAAGACCCAGATGTATTATCCTTTATAAGCCTTTATCAGTGGATGGGCAGTTCACAGTTGCCAGAAACAATTCTGACCCTATTTTTATTTAGAAAGAAGTACCAAAAGAATATATAGAGTACGTAATTAAATATTTGTTAGATAATGATGTCCCCCCAATAGCCGATAGGGTGTAAAGGAAAATTTTGGTTTTCTCTACTCACAACACCTTTTACATCAAATGTGTGAGTTTTTCTCTCACTTTAAGCAATTTCCCAACTCTCTGGATACCATGGGGTTACCCTACAACTCAGTTCTGACACTAACTATCTAGAGTTAATGCAGACTCCACAGGTTAAGGGCTCAGCTCCAAAAGATTACCCTCCACTTCAGACGTCAATCCCAAATCCAGATTGTCACCTGTACTACTAACCAACTGGCTGTAAATCATAGATTCCTACAGCCTCCTCCTCAAGTTTGCTAATTATCCACAACTGCTCACAGAATTCAGGAAAACACTTGCTTATGTTTCCCTGTTTATTATTAAGGATATTGTAAACGATACAAATGAAGAGCTGTATAGAGATACCTAATTAGGCATCCAAAAGGAGCTTCTGTCCCACAGAGATTGGGTGCATCACCTTCCTGACACATGGTTGCTTTCACCAACCTGAAGTCTCTATAAACCCTGCTGTTCAGAGTTTTTTTGGAAGTTTCCTTTCCTACATAGGCACGATTGATCAAACCATTGACCACTGGTGATTAAGTCAATTTCCAAAAGTCCTTATCTTCTTCTGGGAGGTTGGAAGGTGGGGCTAAAAGATCCAACCATCTAATTACAGGCCCCCCTCCTCCAAGAGTCACCTTATTAGCATAAACTCAGGTGTGGTTGAAAGGGGCTTATTGTGAATAACAAAACATGCTCCTCTCAGCCTTATCGCTCAGGAAATTACAAGGGTTTTAGAAGCTCTGTGCCAGGAACCAAGGACAAAATCAAATATATATATCTTTTATATAACAATATCACAGGGTGTGAAACAAACATTTAGTTGAAACAATTATAAAAGGTATAATGAAAACATATGCCAGAGATCACTTCAAGTAAGGACAGTTGATATACTTAATTACTCATACATGAATCAACAGCTTTTCAAATCTTTTCTAGAAGAATAATAAGTAAAAATAACAAATACTACTAGGACCAGGAGCAATCTTCAATTAGTCCCTCATTTTTAATGATATAACTGAGGACTATTCAATCATTGGCGATATAGCAAGAAGTATGTTTCACATCCATTTGAAATAATCCAGAGCTATGCATTGTTTGGGGAACAAAATTTACCATGACAAAATATGTCTCTGTGGCTTGATGATTATTTGGGGCTGGTTGTTTTTAAGAAACAAAAGGGTCTCCTCCCCTTAACTGCCTAAAAGAATTTATATAAAAGGCCTGTTCCAAGAAGACCTATCACCATAGATTACTAAAGTGAAATATGAACTAGGTGTGGTAGACTAGGGGCAACCTAGTAGTCTGATCAAAGTGTTATATGCGCTCCATTGTCTCTGTGTGGCCCGGAAAACATTTGTTTGCCAAACCTTTGCTTTTTTTCATTGCCAGCTAAAAAGTCTCACTCGTCATTGGGTTCTACAAGAATGGAGTCACTAGCCACTGCAGCCGCTGACCTTCAACACACCCTGAAAGGTGTTCAGGGAGGAGATCAGAATGAGGGACTCTGTCCTCTGGGGAAAGCTGGCATTCTGCCAGCCTTCAGATAGATCTTTTCAGGAGATTTATGAGTCCGATATCTTGGATCGTCTCATATCTAGAAAAGCACTAAAATCATTAATGGAGACCTCTGCTCCTCGTGACTAGCAGCAACCTTCTGCCAACATGTGTGCTTGATTACATGTATACTCCCTTCTCTAAAATCACATATATACAGACCTCCTCCTATACCTCCTCCTATACCTCTTTGGAGCGGTTCCTCAGAGCCATCTGAGAGGCTGTCTCCCTGGCTATTGTCCTCATTTTGCCCCAAATAAAACTTAACTCACAACTCTTACATGGTGCATGCTCTTTTCGCAATCGACATCTGCCTGTAAATTGCCTCCCTTCCCTTTGAAGTCCCAAACCCACACCTGCTTCTCCTTCTCTCCGATGGTATATAAGTTTCAATTGCCTGACTTGTCTTTGGGCTCATACTCTTATGGAGCCTCTGTACATACATAATTAAATTTGATTTTCTCCTGTTATCTCTCTCATTTTAATTTAATTCTTAGGCCAGCCAGAAGAACCTAGAAGGGTAGAGGAAAGTATTTTTCCTCCCCCAAAGCATGCACTTTGAAAATCTGATGGACAGGAAAACAAAGGGGAGGAAACACTAGTACAGTAGAATGGTTTTCCCAAGACTCCTGAAAGGCTTTGGTGCTTATAAGGAAGTACACCTACCACAGAGTAAAAAAGTAATGGGGCGAATTACTGAAAGGTAATGAGGAGACACCAATGCTATGACAATGCCCTTCAAAGTCACCAATTCACTCCTTGAACTAAAACCTAGCAAGTGAAATAACAGTGAATAGGAGGACCCCAGGAATTGACAGGCAAATAAGCACTGCAGGCAACCCACAATGAATTCTGCACCGGGAGGAATGTTTGGGGTACTCATTTGCATGTTGGTTACCAGGAAGTTCTTTCAGTTCACAGTCATTTTAAAGCACTCTTTGTCAGAGCCTGGGAATGTGCTGAAGGGTCTGACCAAAGGTGAACTGGCAATGAGTCAGTTCTCTTCTGTAACCCATAGGAGACAACATGCCTTCTATTGGGAACTTATATATTCTTTTTACATGTTTATCACGCAAACAGAGCAGAGCCTCTGACTACTGGACTACTGTCTCTCTTGTTAAAGACAAGTCCTCTGACCACGTTGACCCCATTTCTGCCTTAATCTCTGGATTCTGATGTTGTAGAGCCTCCAACCGAGCTCCCCACCTCGGAGAGAGTGATATCTCACTCTTCTGTTACTGCATCTGCTTCCTATTTATAAAGGGTGAGCCTTCAGAAAAGCAACGTTTCTTCCTTTAATCCACAGCAATATTTATTGCTTCAGGGTAATTCCAGTCTTGTCCTCTGGCAAGCTCCATTTAAACAGGCAAAGCAAATGCATTTTCTCTCCTTCATGTGAAAAAAGTTGTGGCTAACAGGATTCTGTTACTGACAAGTGTAGCCATTTTAATTATTTTGAGACAAAAATAAACAAAAAAGATAATCTTAAAGAGTCCCCTCTAGAAATTTCTTTCTCAGGGCATCTTTGCAATCAGCACAATTTAGCTTCCATCCTCACTGTTTTTTAAGTGCCTACTAAGTGCTAGTTGTGGTTAGAGTGCCCACCTCTGCCCTTTAGTCACCAACACTTACCAGAATAAAGACACAAAGCAGGTCTGTACAATAATTACATTCAGCACTTTCTAAATCTCATAAGTGGATACAGTATTCTCCTTAAGTACAGAGTACCAGGAAGGCTATAGGTTGTGTGATGGAGAATAGAGATGCAAACCAGGATGATGTGCTTATAAATAGGATGGAACAGAGGCAGTGATAACATCTCTTTTCTTTGGACTAAGGGAATGCTTTATAATGATGGCCAGATTTTTGCAATGAATACAAATGAAACAGGAGAGCCCCCAACTATTTGTCTCTGGTATATACAAGGCTAGTTCTTCCAAAATGTGGTCTTAACAGTGGAATAACTATTTTAGGTATGCTGGTATAATGGACTTCATCAGTCTCATTTCAACATGGATCTATTACCAACTATACTCAGAGGATCCTCTGCAGTTAAATTCTGGCTACTTTTACTAGTGACACTCAAAAGGCAACAATGATGTGGTCTCTCAACCTCACAGTCAAGGACTGTGCAGAGAAAATACATAAAAGTAGCTCAGTAGATCACATGATGATTTTTTTATGCACAATAAACTGCAAATAGCCACCTCCTTAGGGAATGCCTAGCTGTGTATCTATTGCTTTTAATCCCACCTAGCTCCTTTTAGTATATTAGTTCTGCTTCACACAGGAGAAATGCAAACATTTTTTTAGCATGCAAACAACAGTAAATCACATCTTTCACTTTTATAGCTCAATGCAAATATTGAGCTATAAAATGCATTTATAGCTCAATGCAAACATTTATCTCATGTTTCTTATTATCAAAGCACCTGCTATCATGTGAGAGACACAGATTTTAGTTTTACTCACTATATAGAGGAATAAATCAAAATACAAAGAGAAAAATAACTGTACATACAGTTTACGACACAGTTGAAATTTGAATTCAGAATTTGTAAGGTACATTCTTCTCATAAATGTAGGTATAGCACATAGAACTCTTAGCCAATGAAAACCATAGAATGAGTACTCACTACTTAGTGAAAAGTGTGAACCTTGTAAATGTCTTATCAGTATCTTTTCCTAGAAATCATTTGCTTCTATATTCTTCACAAAATGGCCTGAACAGAAAAACTGATGGCATAATTATTTAAGATCTTTGAAACAGTTGAAGAGAATCTGATGAATGGATTAAAAATTCTGTCATCTTTATGAGTATCACTACTGTAATTTGGTTATATGTGGAGTTTATATTGAGCATTATTAATCATTCTTAAATGCAAAGACAGAAGATTCAGATATTTTTAAAAGTTATCTCTTAATGTTTGCCAGGCCACAAAAACTACTAAAATATCAGGGTTTTTAAAATATTGATGGTAATTAGAATGAGTATACATGTAGATCAAAAGAAACAAAATTTCCATAAAGCTAATATCTTTAAATACTTCACTAAATATCAAAATACTGAGTTATTTGAAATCATATTTCTTGGAAGCTAGTTGTTTACTGAGAAGAAAATCTAATCTAAGACACTGACCATTTAATTTTGGTATCAAATCACCTCCTTTTTTAAGGCAAAGTCCAGTCCAAAGTCACTGTGATTTCAAACTCTAGAGAGAAATCAATCCCAATTGAAAACTGCAGTGTTTTACACTACCTTATTTTGTAGAAAATACATCTTAAATTTTATAGGTTGATCGGAAAGCAATGTGTTTGCGAAAGACCTGGAATAAATACTAGAGCAGATAGAAACAAAGAAATGGGGTTTACTATCATACATTGAATAAGTGATGGGCTTTGACTGCCTTTTTTTTTTTTCTGATTCAAAATTTTAAACACATTTCAGTTCAACTTTGACTAAAATAACATAATCAGTTTCTCTGCCTTTATTTTGGTTCCCTATCATTGCCAGTATTTCTAGGTGTGATGAGAAATAGAACTTTACAGACAAATTACAACATGACAGGGTACAGAAGAAATAAGATGGTTGTGGATCCCAGAGGAAGGGTCCGAGTTGAATAGCATGAAGGGATTGGGTTGGGAGAGAAACAAAGAAAACTGAACAAAGGGACATGTCTTAATCAGAGCACATTTAGAAATGTGAATTTACTCAAGGTAGCATAAATAAAGAGGGATCTCACAGGTTCCAAGAAAATGAAATCCAAGTTCACGCAGAGCTGGGAGTTGGAATGGAAGAAGAGGATCAAGATTGCTCTCCATCCCTCAAAGCCGCATGGCTTCCCTCCATTCTACTTCTCTATTCTGGCCTCTAGTTTTCTAGCTTTGTCTTCAAAACTATTATTTACTCTTTCTTGAATCATTTTTTTTAAATTGTTGAATGCTTCATTTACTTCATGTATTTTTTTAATATCTTTATTGGAGTATAATTGCTTTACAATGGTGTGTTAGTTTCTGCTGTACAACAAAGTGAATCAGCTATACATACACATATATCCCCATATCTCCTCCCTCTTGAGTCTCCCTCCTTCCCACCCTCCCTATCCCACCCCTCTAGGTGGACACACAGCACCGAGCTGATCTCCCTGTGCTAAGCGGCTGCTTCCCACTAGCTATCTATTTTACATTTGGTAGTGTATATATGTCCATGCTACTCTCTCACTTCATCCCAGCTTCCCCTTCCCCACCTGTGTCCTCAAGTCTGTTCTCTACGTCTGCGTCTTTATTCCTGCCCTGCCACTAGGTTCATCAGTACCATTTTTTTAGATTCCATATATGTGCGTTAGCATATGGTATTTGTTTTTCTCCTTCTGATTTCCTGAATCATTGACAGGCAGGTGGTTCTGGTTCTCCATGGTACAGATTCCTACCCTGGCTCTGTAAAACTAATTATTTCAATATCCAACGTTACCTCCATTCTGAGGGAACTGATTTCCAAGCCTCCACCCTTTTCAGCTAGCTTGAGTCAGGGGGCAGAATCAAATGGTAATAAGGTTGCCCCTTCTGGACAGTGTGTGAATCAAGATTTATAAATGGGAGTGTAGGAAGGCATGAAATGGACAGCATCTGTATACTATGGAATAGAAAAAAATCCTGGGCTTTCATATAGAAATAGCCACTTCTTTATCAGGCTTAATTGTTGTCTTGGAAGGCTGAATTTGAGACCCAGCAGTGAAGAGTGAAAATGACGAGACTGATGTTACAAAGTAATGAAATAAATTTCTGTACGAAGTCAAAAGCAGGAGTCTTTGGAGAATGGCCATAGTGATATAGAATAGAATGTTATCCATAGCTTTATTATTTCTACATAGTGTAGAAATGGAAAAGAATGCCAACAATTATGCCTTGAAAACTGTAATCCCAATATGCTATATTAAAGAAATTACTATTTACAAAATACTATAACTAAATAATAGTATTTCTATTTATAAATGATTAAATGTGGGTCAGAAAGAAGGCATTCATGATGAATAATCATAGATCACAAACCAATCTGTGTCAGGTATAAAAAAATAACTTAAAGTCTGAATCTCTAATATCTCCAGGTTACTATATTTAACGTACTTAGGAAAATGAGTCAATCTCTCTCATATATTTGATACAGAATTCCTTAAATTCTAAATAACAAAATTAGTAAACCTTGAAAGTTTAGAACACCTTTATTTAGTATATGAAATATGTATCTATTTACCAAACCAAGAGTACCTTTACTTCCCTGTTTTACCCGGCATTCATTCAGAGCTAACATGTATTAATAATTCTGCATCCCAGTAGTTTCAATGGTTTTCAATGTGCTTTAAGCAATAAGAAAGTAATTTGGGATAGGTATATTAATGGAAGATCTGGCTGAAGAGGTCTTTATCTAGAACTCTTTTTCCAGATCTATGGCTTTGAAACTTCTTTGGTGTTTTATGTATTCACCTGGTATATACACACATAAATAAGTTTACATATATACATATTGCATGTTACATACATACATACAATATAACGTACAATCAGCCCTCCATATCCACGGATTCTGCATCCACAAATACAGAAACCAACTGTGAGAGACTTAAGCATCTGCGTATTTTGGTATCCAGAGGGGTCCTGTAGCCAATCCCCTGCAAATACCAAAAGACAGCTGTATATAACATATGTAGATACATATGAAATGGAAGTTTTACAAACCATTACTTACTCTGTCTATATGCAATATTCTCTGCTATTTTCACTACTTTTCCAATTCTATTTCCTCTTTTTTAAAAATGCTGGTCACAACACACTAAGCTGATTTCACAAGCCACTAATGAGTTCCAATCTGTAGTTTGGAAAACACTGCTTTAGACCAATTAAACATTGTACTTTACTTCAACTTTCTTCAATTAATTTGATATACCTAGAGACAGACTGTGTCATTTGTGAAGTGATAGCCAAGACCAATATATGACTTCTATTGGTCTACCAACCCATATATGTTCTTCCTAGTATCCATGCAGCCTTCCTCTATAAATTAACGTGGCTGGTTTCACTGTAAATTGCACAGGCATTTCCTTTATTTGCAGAAAATATTTATTTTCAAATGGAGAAAAGAATCCCCCCCAAAAGACAAACTAAATCGCACAGTGAATCTAACAGAAAGTGATTAATGGGATCGATTGTTGGCATAGTCCAGCTTACTTCCCTCAAGAAGGGTGAATACGACCACAAATTCATCTTCATTAATATGTTACCACTTAGTGCGGTGCTCTAGAGATACATTTGCTAGTTAATAATTAATCAGAAAAGTTCTCTAGTGATAGTAGCAGAAGAGAGAATGAATGGGTAGATTTGCTCTGCATAGAGAAAGCTTTCCAACAATGACACCATAGCCTTAAAGACGTAAGAACAACAGCCTTTATGAAATCTGGATGGAATGATAAATTTTTAAAGATGCAATCCTTTTTGGAAAAACAGGTTTAGTCTCACTACACGGGTAATGCTCACTATTCCACAGCACCTCCCCTGTGGCTCATATATCCCTAAACCTTCCCTATCACATAATACCCTACTTTATCCTTCAGAACGTTCCTCCTGACTGTAATTAATTATTCTATCATTATTTGCTCTATGTCTGCCATCCCCCTTAGACTGGCTAACTCAATATGGAATCCACAATGCCTAGCTCGGTGTGTACCACATAAACAGAACTCAACAAATATTTATTGAATGAATGAGTGAGTGGATGGATGGAAAAAAGTGAGTGAATATTTTATAATATTGATTATCACACCTTTTCTCCTTTCAAATAAGGTACAGACTAACAGTACCAACGGCAAACTCTCTGGGCATTTACTGAAAAGCCTGTTCCCTTCCTCTTATTCACCCAAGCCAAGAACTTTTTAGTTCTGTTCAATTTTTCCACCTTGTATCCCACTCAACTAATGTTTACTGGGTTCCTGCTGCGGGTCAGCAACTACACTATCTCTCTAATCCATCTGCTCCTCTCCTTTCCGTGTGCCACAGTCTCACCATTTCTTCCCTACGTTATTGCAGTAGCATCTTAAATCTTCCCTGTATACTGTCTCTAACAGTGACCGCCCCCCACCCAATCTATTCTACACACGGCTGCCCAAGTAACCTTCCTGAAATATATGCTATCCCCTTGCTCAAAATCCTCAAAGCCAAACTCCTAAGTCCGGCATACAAGGCCCCACCTTTTTTCCTAGGTTCATCTCCCTGACATCAATTATATACTCTCCTTACATAACAAAATTTCTATAATACTTTGCTGAATGCCCCATGCTGTTTCATCACTCCATAACTTTGAACATCCTGTTCCTTCTTCTTGAAATATCCTTCCCATTTTCTTCACCTGATGTGAAGAAAAATTCATTCTTAAAGATCTAATGATAACTTTTCTATGAAACCTTCCTTGGTCCAATGACCCTTCTCAGCCAATTTACTCTTCTAAGCCACTGTCCTTTTCTTGTACTCCTCATTCTGTATTTCAAGCCTACAGCAACATTTATTAAATTTTACTGTTATTTCATCACTAATCATCAGAAGAATGCAAATCAAAACCACATGAGATATCATCTCACACCTGTCAGAATGGCCATCATCAAAAGAACACAAATAACGAATGTTGGCGAGGCTATGGAGAAAAGGGGATGCTGGCGCGTTGCTGGCGGGGGTGCAAACCGGTGCAGCCTCTGTAGAGAACAGGATGGAGGTTCCTCAAAAAACTAAAGGTAAAACTACCATATGACCCAGCAATTCCACTCCTGGGTATATATCCGAAAAACACAAAGCAAAACATTAATTCAAAAAGATACACACACCCCAATGTTCACGGCAGCATTATTTACAATGGCCGAGATACGGAAGCAACCTAAGTGTCCATTAACAGATGAATGGATAAAGAAGTTTTGGCATATATACATATGTATATATGTATGTATATATATATATACATATATATACGTATACACACACACACACACACACACACACACACAATGGACCACTACTCAGCCATTAAAAAGAACAAAATTTTGCCATTTGCAGCAACATGGATGGACTTGAAGGGCATTATGCTAAGTGAAGTAAGTCAGACAAAGAAAGAAAATACTATATGATATCACTTATATGTGGAATCTAAAAAATACAACAAACTAGTGAGTACAACAAAAAAGAAGCAGACTCATAGATGTAGAGAACAAACTAGCGGTTACAGTGGAGAGGGGCAATATAGGGATGGGGAGTGGGAGGTACAAACTATTGGGTGTAAGATAGGCTCAAGGATGTATCGTACTATACTGAAAATGTAGCCAATATTTTGTAATAACTGTAAATAGAAAGTAACTTTTAACATTGCATTTTTTAAAGTTTTTTTAAAATAATAAGTTAATAAATAAATACATTTTCCTGTTATTTACATGCCTATTTTCACCCCCTCCATAAGACTTCAAAGCTCTTCAGGATGAATATCAGTGAGCATGAATGAAGATTTGGGCATAAATCCACTTTTCTATCTATAGTACCTATCATAGATGTTGTCTATCAGATTCCATAGTTTCTGGACACATAATCCAATTTAGCTGATTTATGCAAAAAGGGAGTTATTAAGAGGTGTAAGACAGCTAACAAAATTTCTAGGAGAGGCAGGTTGGGCAGCTTGGCCGTTATTCAACCAACAACTCTCAGGCACTGGAACACTCTGTCCCTGGAAGGGACTCTCCTAGCTGAAATCTCACTCTCACCAATGATACGACCACTAGTCCCTTTATCAAAGCTTCTGCAGGAGAATCCAACATTGCACCACCCTACCTGCCAGAAGATTCTCTCTCCCTGCATATTTACACCAACCACTCAGTACTCTTCCTTCCAAGTCTCACTTACAAAAGCATGATACTCTGCACAACTCCAGAAGTCACCATCACATCACGCAGAGCCTGTAAGCCATATGCTGAGACACTCTTCACACAGGTTATATATGCTTGAGGAGACACAGCTCACATGTGGAATCCTAGCTGCAGAGGAGTCTGGGAAATGTAATTTCAATCTCCCTGCTTCAATAGTTCAGGCAGTCATGCTAAAAAGGAGATGGAGTGGGCGGTGAGCGAACCACTTTGCAGTTCCTCTTCCATTAATGCCTAATAAATGATGAGGGGGAATGAACAGATAGAAGGAAGAAATGTAAGGGTCATAATTATCATCTTAATTCCTCCATATTCTGCTGTTTAAGTAATTCAAATTTAACTTTTTTTTTTTTTTTTTTGCGGTACGCGGGCCTCTCACTGTTGTGGCCTCTCCCGTTGCGGAGCACAGGCTCTGGACTCACAGTCTCAGCGGCCATGGCTCACGGACCCAGCCGCTCCGTGGCATGTGGGATCTTCCCGGACCGGGGCACGAACCCATGTCCCCTGCATCGGCAGGCGGACTCTCAACCACTGTGACACCAGGGAAGCCCCAGGGTACATGTTTATCAAACACAGCAACCTGTACCCTACCAACCAGACATCTGATCTTTTCCATCTGCTTTCATGATTCTCTCCAGAATCAATGCCATGAATAGTTAGAGGACATTTTAATGCTTTACTTACCCACATTCATTCTGTATCCAGCTTTGCTGCTGCTATTCCTCTTTGCTTTTTAAAAGAGATTTTCTACGAGTACAAGATAAAATAGTATTGATTCTAAAAAGAAATGCCATATTTCCCTATAGCTTAGTTTTAAAATAAACAACCTTTGTTCAGTTCAAAAAAATTTGCATATGACCTGAGTAAGTAACATTTGACAAAATAGAGAAGCGTTCTGTTGAACAATAAGAACACTTTCTTTTAACCCTTCCTTTCATTCAAGGTCATGTGCAGCTTACATAAATATTACATGAAACCTGTTTTTCAAGGAATCACTGTCTACGATGATTTATAGAGACATAAGTCCATTGGCAAAGTCTACCTTTTCAAATATCACAAGCTTTTGTTTTCCAGCAAGAAGAAGAAAGTGACTCTCATTAGGTAAATGGAGCTATTCTTTCATGCAGGATTAAGATTTTAATGCAGTTTATGTGTGCAATTAAGATTTATCAAAGGTTTTTTTGTGTGTGTGTCAGGTGACAAGATGTGTTGCAACTCAGTTTAAAGTCCAGACCTCACTGGTTGGAAGAGCAAAAATAAGTTATGACACAAAGTTTGCATCAGGAAAAGATGGAGAATATTTTCTTTTTTATTCTCATTTAATCTTTTGCTGCAATGTGAGCTATTATAGAATTAAATAGTGAATAGATATTCTTAGTCTTAAAACTTTTATAAAAAGAGGTCAATTTTGCTGAATATATTTGCTCTGTCAACAAACAGGTGCTGAACAACTATTATGTGTAAAGCACTTTAATAGGTGCCATTAAAATTGTCATATGTCATTGTGAAGCAGAACGTTTTCCTACGTATATTAGCTGATTGGTCTGGTAAAATAAAAAAAAATACGCTGCATGAAAAGATATAACATGCTTTAGAGAAGTTTTACTTTATTATTAAAAATCCCATAATTACTGTCAGGGGACCTCTTATTTTTATCATTTAGAATTGACCTCAGATAAAGTACTCTAAATACATTACTTAATATAATACTACAAGAAGTAAAAATGACTTTTCATTGCCTTGCTTTTCACAGAATCTCCTTCTACCTCTCTGATAAACTCTTTAGCTTCCTTTTTGCTTATTCATTATTCAACACATTTTTATTAAGTGTCAGGCACTATGGTTGACATTGAGGATACGAAGGTGAAGAAGAAAGGAAACAGTTGTTCTTTTGTGAAGCTGATGGTCTGGCTGGGGAGACAAAAAAATAACATGACAGGTCAAATAGAGGTTACCATTGGGACACACGGTAGGGGCATCAAGACCAACATACGCAGGAGAGATAGAAAAGGGGAAATGATGGGGAAAACATCCCAGAGGAAGAGACATTTATCTCACCCATAAAGCAATTCTCTACAGTCTCATCACTACCAGAGGAAGAACACAATTTTTCAATGTAGGTTTCAAACCCAGTTTTAGGTGACTCCTTTAAATCATTCAGCTAGGTACCCATTATCCCCAACTGGTTCATTCTTGAATTGAGTCTGAGGGGGCCCTAGCAATTATGCCTCCCAAGTTGTAATGTTACCTCCACCACTATTCATTTATTTTTTGTTGCCTTGGTTTTAGGAGTTTCATTTTCTAGTGAGACTGAAGCACTCTCCTAGATTCCAAACAGTTTGTCCAGGACCTTGATCCCCTGCTTAGCTCTTGCCAAATTCTCCCACACTCATTCCCACTCTTCCCAAAGATCAAAGTGCCTGTTCCTAGGTTACTTCCCTTACAGGATGGGTCCATCTTCCAACTCAGACAGAATTCATAAAAATTGCACCTAGTTTCACCTCTCAAATTGGACTCCAAAAAACAAACACCATCTGAGGAGGAAGGTAGCCAGCCACACCCCCACAAACATTGTGATACAGGAGGCACTGCTAGTTGTCTCCTCACTTGGGGTGAGGACATGTATCAGTAAGTGTTCTTTTGTTGCAAGCAACAGAAATCATTTTGAGTGTCTTTAATGGAAGAAAAAAGAAAACGCACTGGAAAGAAGTTGAGGTCACAGAGTTAAAGGAAAATCTAAAGAGCCAAAGTTCAGAAAGACCAGAAACCAGAGCCGTTCTGGGCACTGAGGCAACAGGAATGAAGGGACACGCTCTCCAGGAGGCCATCACTGGAGTGAATCTACTTTGAACACATTCTGCAAGACTTCAGTTCCAGAGAAAAGGCATCAGGTCGGCCAAGCTTGGGGCATGTGCCCACCCATTGGCCAGAGGAAGACAGGTACCACTATTGACTACATCCAATGGAAGAGGAGTGATTCTCCAAAGCACAGTTGGGATGCTGTTACCACCAGAAGGGAGAAGAGACACTGAGCTGCAAAAATAAAAATGTCCACTATAGGAGTCAGTCTGGCTACTCGGTAAGTTCTCAGTGTTCCAGTCTTGTGGGTTCCTAGTCTATGTCCTTCTCTGCATTGTATAAAGTTTCAGCATACCTTCTAACTTGTTCCACATGGGTTCCAATCTTTCAACATATGAGCACCAGTAGTCTTTTAAGATAAAACTCTCAAATAAAAATGAAATATAAATCATGGAAAAGAAACTATCTTTCTCTAGAACAATTTTTTTAGGATCAACCATGTAAATAACAATAAGAACCCACGAATAAATCTCCTTGCTATATAAAAAATAATTCTGTGTGTTCTTGTCATTTAGAGTAATTCCTTGAAAAGTCATGCCCTATACTTATCCCCTCACTCAATAGTTAATGGCCATATTAACTAATCACCCCTCTTTCTATTGAACTGAGAATTTTTTGAGCTATTTTCCTACTTGCACTTTTGAGATTCCTCCAAATAAGCTGTCATGTGGCAACACTTTAAATTACACCTTTTCTGTTTGACTATCCCCATTAACCACCATGTGAGCACAGTCATCTCGTGGTGTCAGCTCATTCTGTCTTCCTATCTTTTGTTACAAAAAGGAAGAAAATATTAAGACCCCTTTTCTTATCCTCATAATCCTTGAGTGCCTAAATGTTGGTCCTGGTGACAATCTTTGGAATGGAGTTTTTCAAGACTTGAATATGGAAGGCCTGATACTTATCACTATGGCAAAGCTCAGTGTGGATGATCCTGAAGAAGAAGAAGATGACAGTAATAATAATACTAATAGATGATATGTACTGAGCCTTTGTTGTTCAAGGCTCTGCCCTGAGTACTTTACATGCAGTATGCTTCCGTACTGATGGGAATGATCTGGGAGAGAGAGATAATCACAGGAGAGAGAAGGGATTATTACTGGAGCCAAGTCCCTGAGTAGATGGAGAGAGATGGGAAGATAGGATCTAGAGCTCACGTGGAGAAGCTGTCCTTAGAAACAGGGGAGTCCATCCATTATAACATGGCTAAGAAACTGGTAGATTTGGATTTGGAAAGATGAAGGAGTTGTCTTATGATGGCTTCTACTTTCTCAGAAAAATAAGAAGAAAATGGTAGAAGAGAGAAAGGTGGGTAGTTATTGGAGGTATGAGGAAAATGACAGGCAACAGAGCTGCTACTATTAACTTTAGCAGAAATAAAAGACTGTCACAATAATCTGGAGAAGAGGGGGAAACTGTAAATTTCACGTGGAACAGACGGAAGATACCCCTGAGGTTGTGCAGAACTTTTAGGAGATGACTGTGAGTTCTCACAAAGCAGGCTGGGGCAGGGCAAAGAGAAACAATCTTTTGTGAATAGTATAGCCCTACTTCTATATCCACCCCAGTAGATTGACCTTGAGAGAAATGGATTCCATGTATTTTTCTTCTTCAATCTTACTTAATTCAATAGTTAAGGAAGCTATACCATATACTTCTTAAGATAGGGTGTGTCTATCTTGTTCACTGCTGTATATCCAGTGGTAGGCAAAATGCCTGAAGTGGAAGAGGTGCTTGATAAACATTTTATCAATGAATTGATGACTAGATAGATGGATGGATGAATAAGAAATTTATGACATTTTACTGATAGTCCACATTCATGGTTTTCCCAAATAAAATTCTGTTGCATGTGTATAGCAGTGTCATACTTGGCTTTTGCCCAAGCTGCTACTCAGAAACCAAAGGAAGTCACAGGGATGTTTTTACTAGGACTAAAAATGAAATAAATATTATATATTTTCTGTAGATACTTATAACCACCTAATGTTCCCCAATGTACTGGAATAAGTGTCCTTCTTTATCACTTGCTGGCTTAGTATGAGAAATATTTTATTTCTTTTTTTAAGATTTATTTATATTTATTTTTTGGCTGTGTCAGGTCTTAGTTGCGGCACGCGAAACCATCGCTGAGGCATGCAGGATCTCTTTGTTGCAGTGAGTGGTCTCTTCATCACACGGCGTGGGCTTCTCTCTAGTTGTGGCGTGCGGGTTTACTCTTCTCCAGTTGTGGCATGCAGGCTCCAGGGCACGTGGGCTCTGTAGTTTGCTGCACACAGGCTCTCTAGTTGAGGCGCGCAAGCTCAGTAGTTGCAGAGCATGGGCTTAGTTGCCCCGAGGCATGTGGGATCTTAGTTCCCAGATCAGGGATCGAACCCGCTTCCCCTGAATTGTAAGGCGGATTCTTTACCACTGGACCACCAGGGAAGTCCCAGTATGAGAAATATTTTAAAACTAAGTTCTCCCATGAGCCAGAAGTCTGCTGGAATTGTCACTCCAGGGTATGTTCTGCTCTCTTTTCTCCAAGAAGTTACTCCAGTTGAAGTGTGAATTCAGGTCACATGACTACTCATGTTGTTCTCTGTTTACCTGATTCATCTTCACCTTGGAGGTGTTCTCTTTTGGACCATGAGGGTGCCTACCATACCCCTTGGATTGGTCAAAAGGGTCTAGATTTCCCTCCTAATTTACCAAAAATCCTATCTATACAGAAGCCACAGGTGTTGCTACAAGATTTCAAATCAGTGATGTCCTCTTTTAATGCACTAACTTCCCCCATTCCAGATAATCTTTGCACACACAGAAACTCATCCTCAGAGGAAGAGCTTGTGTCTTATTTGATATCCTCAGCACTTAGCATGTTGTCTGTTGAAGGAATGAACACATGATTGACTAATGAATAGATATTGAATTATTCTAACTGAGTAACCCACCCTCGTCACTGGAACTCACTCTCTGCTCCATGCTGCACGAGAGGCACCAACACAATCTTTATCTCAATATCTGCCCTACCTTGAAAATAGAGTTAAGCATTCTTTCCCTAAAGAATTAGAGAGGCACTGCAATTGTCCTCCTAACCCTATTTATTCCCACTAAGCAGAAAAATCAAATCACTTAGGGACTCTCAGAGTTTAGCGTTGACTGTTTTCAACTAAGAGAGAGCAAATACATTCACTGCTTCTCCCAAACTCTACACCCTCTAAAAGCCTACTTTCAATTTTCCTGGAGCTATTCCTTACCAATAATTTTATGGCATCTCCTGTACACAATTCTTCTTTCCAGCGTTTTCTTCTATAGCTTACATTAAGTCTGAAATGCTTTTAACTGAATGCCTGGGGATTGGGTAAGTACAAGCCTTGGAAATTGTGTCTAGCACTACTTCTTCGTAATAGTTTCAGATATTCTTTACTTTCGTTGAATCAAAATCAAAATAAGCATTACCCAGCCCTAAATTATAAAATAATTAAAATTATCTTCTTTGCTATTTAGTTCAAACATGGGCCAAATTCAAGACTTTTCCTATAGAAGTAAAGTCCCAGAGGACCAGATTACAAGTCAGCGAAGACTGGCTCTGTTCTAATATTCAATTTGCTTTGATTTTAAGAAAAGTAAATAACTTCTCTCTCATCTTTTTACATATTGAAAAATAAGACATTTTCTTCCTAACATAAAGAATTGTGGCGATTGGTGAGATGGTGGGTCTTAATCACATTGAGTATCATTTTACTTAACCAGTAATAGCTTCTTGGCATCTCCGTCACATGGTTCTCCTTTCAAACGTTTCCTTCTGGAGAGACTACATTAAGGATGAAAAGCTGTTAACTAAGTGCACAGAGAAGACAGGCAGCCTTTTAAATCATTTATAGAAAGGGATTAATAACAAACATTTTAAAAACATCCCTAATTAAAACAATTAATGCTCTAGGAAAAAATAATAACACTCTATTACTCTCCTAGGGAGAGAGAGAGAGGCAGTGAGGCAGTTCTGAGCCAATTTCTATGAGTCAAGCCTTCTCCTAGGCTCTGTCCACTGCTTTTCTCATTCAAAGTCTCACAACAGCCTCTTAATGCAATGTTAGTAGCCTCATCTTATATAGGGTAGAGGCTAAATCTTCAAGACACCTGGCATGCTATTTTAATAAAAACAATAGGTTCAATTAAAAATTTAAACCTATTGTTTTCATATGTAACATAGGTAAGATTTTTGGATCTCCTATAATCAGAAATATCTTCATGAATTCTACCTACTATTGTGGCCCAAAGGCAAGTAGCAGGGTAAGTTCACCACAAGAAAGAAGAAGTTATGATATAGAGAAAGCCACTGTCAGAAAGAAGAAGGAGAGGAACCCAAGGGGTGTGTGGAAAGGGGAAGAAAGAGATGGAGAGAGAGGAAAGCAGTCACATGATTGTCAGGAGTTTCCCCTCAACTTTCCGCTCCTGTCTCCCCACACCCCAGCCTGAGTCAACAAGCCAGTGAGATCCCCAGGGGAAAACCAAAAGCACAGAGATTATTTTCCCCATACTACGTTTGTAGCCTTAGAAAAGGGACTGCTTCTCTAGTGCCCTCAGCACCCACCTCCTGGAGGCTGCCCCAGGAGCTGGCAGTGGTCGTGAAGCAGAGTTAAGGTGAAAATCTGAGTTAATGCCCCTGGGCTGTGTTTGGCTTCCACGTAGCGTGGGAAAGACTAAGTCCCCACAAAGCGGTGGGAATCAGACCAGGAAACTTCCTAGAGGGAGTTGCTACACCAAGAACAAAGTGATATCATCACCAGAAAGGCCAAGGAGGCCGTGAAACTCAGCTGGGGCCCTTCAGCAGAGAGGGACCACTGAGCCCAGGGAAAAGGTCAACAGCAGATGCCACTAGTGGAAGTGGCAGCTGGTGAAACAAGGGACAGCATCACAGCACAGGTGAGCAGGGATCCAGAGGGTAACACGAAGACATGCACAGAGCCACCATGAAGATGGTCACACAGGGGGAAGAAGTCTGAGCATTTATCTACAAGCTACAGGCTTTTCAATCACTTACAGAAAGGAATTAATAACAAATATTTTTTAAAAACCCAAAATTAAAATAACTTGTGCTCTACACACAGAACTCCACACACTAACCACAATATTGTGTTAAACCAAAAGACATAGAGAAATCACTCCTGGCGGTTTAAGACTTTCTCTGCAGCACAGAAGGACTCATGGCAGTGATTCGATCTGTTTCAGGGAGTAAAGTGCTGAGGAACCAAATTACATTTTCTTTGCATAGTTCAGTCATTGTGTGAGTAAATACGCAGGCCAACTACAATATGATTACAAAGACACAGTGCTGAGGGTGTGACTATCCGTAAAACAAAGAGACCCCCTGGAGATTTTCCTTCTATCAGCCAAGATCGCTGGCTTCAGACAACTAAGTCAAAGCCACAAAATAAATACATCCTCACTATTTTCCTACAGTGTGTTTTTAAGTTATAAAATTCATTCTCAGTTCTGTGGTCTTAACACTCTTAGAAATTAGACTTTACCATAGAGAATATTTTCTCCAAGATCACATTCTAGACAGCCAGCCCTTCGCTTGTGTGCCACCAGATTTGACCATTATGTAAACTTCATTTTTCTTTCTAGTCAAAGCGCTTTATATAAAATAAAATGTTGAGTTAAAGGGATTATGATGCAACAGACTGGACTTCAAGGGTAAAACTTGCTGTGAATAAAGAGATAATAGCTATCATCTAATCACGACTAGAGGAAGATTGTGTGTTTACTGAAATAGGTGAGAATTTTGTTATGAATATATTTGGGACAGGAAATTGTTCTGTTCAAATTGTGACATTGAGCTGAAAGGCAAACCAGTACAAAGAAAGAGAACTGTAGATATTTTTAGAAGTCCTAAGGGACATCCCTATCCTTTGATTCAATAAACATTTATTGAACCCCTACTAGGTTCCAGGTAATTCCCTAGGCACTAACAATGCCGCAGTATAGATATAGAAAGCATCTTCCTTCAAGGAATTTATATTCTGGTTGAGGAAGCAAGCAATACATAACTGTACCAAAAAAAAAAAAAATGTCAAAGAGTGGTAAGTACTATGAAAAAAAATCAAAATAAAGCAAGTTAAGAGGAAATAGGGAGTGAGCGGGAATTTTATAGAGAGTGGTCGGGGAAGTGTTCCTCATAAGTTAATTTTTGAGTAGAGGTCTAAATTAAGTGGGGAAGAGATTCACGCAAAGATCTGGAATAAAAAGAGCATCCATACATAGGAAATAGTAAGTACAAAGGCTCTGAGGTTGGCATGACTTTGTTATGTTTGAAGAACAGCTAATAGGACAGTATGGCTTGAATGGAACAAATGCAAGGATGATAGAAAATGAGGTCAGAAAGTCACCAAGGGTCAGTTCATGTGAGACCTTTTACGCCAAAGTAAGACATTGGATTATATTCTTATGCCAAAGTAAGACATTGGATTATATTCTAAGTGTGATAGGGAGTCATCAGGAAGTTTTGAGCAAGGAAGTATCCCTGTTTGATACCAGATTGTATCCCTGTTTAAAAAAAAATCACTTCAGCTGCTGTATGGAAAATAGACTGTAAGTGGGACAAAGTGGAAACAAGGAGATCAGCTAGGTGGTTACTGCATTAGTTCTGAAAAAAAAGATAGCTGCTCAGACTGAGGTAGGGGCAAAGGAACTGATGAGACGTGGTCAGACTTATGATATATTTTTAAGACTGAGCCCACAGGACTTGAAAATAAATCAATGTTGGACATGAGAGAAAAAGAAATCCAAGTTGATTTTTAGGTTTTGGCCCCAGCAACACATAAATGGTTCCGATATTTACCAAAACGAAGAATCCTTAGGAAGAGTCTTAGTGTGGGGATAGAGGGAAAAGTGTATGTTTTGAATTTGTTGAGTTAGAGATATCTATTAGACTTCCAAGTAAAAATGTTGGGTTGACTACTGGATAAAAACGTGTAGCATTCAAGAGGACTGGTGCTGAAGATAGAAGTTTGAGTTATTAGCATGTGGGCTGAATGAGATCGCCTGACCAGCAAGTGTAAAGAAAAATGGAAAGAGGTTGAAGGATCCAATACTGGATCATTCCAAATTGACAGATTAGGACATGAGAAGGAACCAGCAAATAAGACCGAGAATACGCAGTGAGGGCTGTAGGAGGAAATCAGGGGATGTTGTTCCCAAAGATAAGTGAAGAAAGTATTTCAGAAAAGGGGGCATAGTCCTAGTTACTGGCACTGAGAGTTTGAGTAAGCTAGGGACTGAGATTCAACCACTGGATTTGGTAACATGAAGGCTATTCATGACTCAGATAAAAAGGTTTCAGTGGCTTGAGGAGAATAAAAGCCTGATTAAACTGAGATTGATACTAGAGGTGTTAACTTGAGTGTAAGGATTAGAAAGAGAGGAATAAAACAGTCTTTACTCAAGATGATATAATTGTCCACCTAGAAAACTGAAAGAATATATAGTCAAAGTATTATAATCAATAAGAGAGATCATCAATACTGCTAGATATCGGATCAATGTGCAAGAATCAATAGGGTCACTATACAGAAAAACAAACATAAAGTGAAAACATATTAAGGGCATTTACAATAGCAACAAAAATATAAGGGTTTTAGGAGTAAAACTGTAAAACTTTATTGAAAGAAATTAAAGACCTGAATAAATCAAGAGATAAACCATGTTCATGTGTAGAAAGAGTCAGTTTTGTCAAGATGCCCATTTTTTCCATATTAATTGGATACTTCAATGCTATTCCAAATTCTCAACAGGGTTTCGCATGGAACACCACAAGCTGATTTTAAACTTATACGGATATGCAAAAATTAAGAAGAGTCAAGGGAGTTTTGAAGAAGAAAAACAGACGGCAAGACTCATAAAACTGTAATAATTTTTAAAAGGTGTGATAATGGTGCTAGAATGGACAAATAGATCAATAAAACAGAATAAAGAGCTCATAAACAGATCCAAATATATGGATACTTGATATATGGCATCACTGATCAGCAAGGAAAGAACAGACTACTCAATGTACAATGCTGGGTTAACTGTTATTCAAATTAGAAAAAAATGAATTGGATTGTTACCTAACTATATACAAAAATCAATTCCAGATACACTGAAATCCTAAATGTGAAAGGCAGATTTTAAATCCTCTGGAATAAATAGTGAGAATATATTTATAATCTCAAGATAGACCAGAATTCCTGAAACTAGACCCATCGAAAGAAAGGAGGGAGAGAGAGAGAGAGAGAGAGAGAGAGAGAACCATAAAGGAAAAGATTGAAATATTTGACTACATTAAAAATTTATATTTCTGTGATTCAAAAGTTGCCATAAACAAAGTGAAAAGACATGTCACAGCCTGAAATAATATACTTGCAAGAATATAACTGAGAAAATATTGATATCCAGAATATATAAAGAATTCCAATGTCGATAAGAAAAACAACCTAGTAGAAAAATGGGCGAAAGTGTTAAATAGATATTCAAAGAAAAGGACATCCATAGTGCCAATAAATATATAATAAGATGCTCTATCTCACTAGTAATCAGGGAAATGTACATTAAAACCATACTAAGATACTTTTCATCCATCATATTAGCCAAAACCAAAAAATCTGACATATCAAGAGATGTAAAGAACGTAGAGAAGCAAGAACATCTCATTTGCTGCTAGTAGGAGTGAAAATTGAAACAACCACTTTGAGATCAATTTGACAATATCTTGTCAAATCAAAGACGCACGAACACTATGACTCAGCATTTAACTCCTGTATATCACAAAGAAAATACAGGAGTATACAATGGAGACAGATAAAAGAGTGTTCACTGCAACATTACAAGGGCAAAAATTTGGAACAACATAGATGTGCATTAATAGGAGAATGAATGAATAAATTATAGTATATTTAGATAATGTATTAATACAGCAGTAAGAATGAATTATCAGTTACATAATTCGACATAAATATTAAACAAATATCATTGTGAAAAAAAAGTTACGAAAGGCTATGTACAAAGCTTAATAACCTAAAACAATAATAGATGAGTATATAAAAGACAGAAATACAGACAGACATGAAAATAATAAACACCAAAATCAGGCTAGTGTCTGTGTTACTTTGGTACTCCATGATAGGATTAGATGGCAAGAAACTTTTAGAGAAAATGGCTGTGAAGGATAAAGGGGAAGAAGCAGATGTTATCAGGAAAACCCTTCACACCCCACGGCAGGATTGTCACCTGTGAAAGGAGAGAGGGAAAGAAGAAGGATTGGGTGAGAGAGATTCACATTGCAGCAGGAATGTAAGATTGTCAAGGCGAGGCTGTTGAGGAGTCCTTAAGCCAGTCACCTTTTATGCAAGTCTCTGCACCAAAGAGAAGTGGGCCTGAACCTGTATCCCCCCCACCATGTACAGTCATTACTGGGAGAAACCTGGGGGAACTTATACAGTGGTATATTCAGAAGAGAATCATCTGGGACCATTATCAGCTATATTTCCCGCAGTAGGAGAACTGAGTATCCCAGTTTTCCCTGTGCCGCATGAGCTACCTCTGGGGTAGGGCACAAGGGAGGGGACTGTGATCCAGGAGAGACGGAAATAAGCTTTAAGTGTGTTTGTAATATTTTACTTCTGAAGCTGGGTGGTGGGGACAGAGATGTTCACTATATTATTCTCCTTAATTTAGTGGGGGGGGGGGCGGTGAGGAGGAAATGGGAGGTTAAGAAGCTGATACACTGAATGTAGCTTCCCTGAAAATATGCTATGATATAAAGTACAGCAACAGGATTAAGGGATAAAAATATTACAGCTTTCTTCATGCTGATCCAATTTACAGGGAAATTTGACAGATAAAGAAGAGGGAAAGTTGCAGGAACAAAGTCACCGAGTGCTGACTGGGGATGAAAGGAAGGAGTTAGCCCTAGACAGGAGCATAGTAAGTTTATCCACCCTTGAAAAGGGAAGGCTGAATCTACGGTAAAGCTGAAGATAGAATAATAGATTTTGTGGTGGGAAGACGAGGAAGTTCTCTAATGACTGCTTTTATTTTCTCAGTGAAATGAGAAGCGAGCTGATCAGCTGAGAGTAAGGAAGAGGAAAGTGGTTTTGGAGGTTTGAGGAGAGTGAAATCGCCAAGGAGTCTCAAGGGCTCACTTGAGGTTTGTGGTCAGAGATTCAAAATGATACCAGTCAGCAAAGTTGTGTGATTTCTACCAGCCATAAACAGTTGCTCAGAGGCATGCGGTTGGTCCAGAGAATGGAACATTGGGTTTAACCAAAGCGGGGTTTTGCCAGGCAAGTACAATGAAGAAAGATAAGGCCTAGGAATTTGAGGCTGCAGGGAAAGTCACTATTATAGGATGGACTACGGGAAGTGAGGATACAGTATCATTTAACTTGTTTTCCTTTCCTTTGTATTTTCTGTAAGCTGGAAGTTAGAGCTAAAAGCTTGATTAGTTTCAGTTAAGCATTTTTGGCAAGAATACTTTGTAGGTGATGCTGTGAATTTCATATTGCATCACATCAGGTGGCACATAGTGTCTGGCTGTCCCACTATTTTTGATGCTAAGATTGATCTCCACGAGAACAATAAATAACTAAGGTAACACCTTGCAAATATCCCATTTTGAATATGTAAATTTCTTAACTGTGTCCAAGAAACAAGTCTAGTTATCAAAAGTAGGATGCAAACACAAAAGGTTGGAGACCTGCTGTTTGAGAAGGTTACAGAATTTTTGACATTGAAGGACTCACAAGCCAGAGGGAGTTTTCGAGTCATTGTTAGAAGCACAAGACCTAAGTGTGGGGAAGATTGTCAAGAATAGGAGGAAGTTATGCATTATTTTATCCCTTCCATTACTCTAAGCCTGAAACAAAATGACAGCTAAAATTTTTTCCCCCAAAAAATATCCCTGGACAGGCTAAGTATAATTTCATAATACCACAGCATGCTGGCAAACCAACTAGTTCTTGGATTGCATCTTAAAAATAACATCAAATGTTTGTAGAGGCTCCTGCTGCTTTTTGTAAAAAGCCTGAGAGGGCAAAGGGCAAAGAAAGAAACATAATTAAAATGCATTTTATATAGCATGTCAAGGAGCTCATTGAGAAGTAGCAGTGGTTCCTTAAATAGAGAAACTGATGTCAGCATTCATTTGGCTAGCATAGATAGCAAAAATTACCTTATAACACATATTTCCTATTTCTAGATTTTTGCCATTGAGCAAGCAAAATTAATTTAATCAACATGGTATAGAGGTGTTCTACCTGCTAACAGTGATTATCTGAAACTGAAGTAGTCTTTCTAACCTTAAGGGCCGCCTGATCCTGTTGGCATAGGTACAATTGTCAACTATCAGGCCAAAGACACCCAGAGTCCCTCACCAGGCCAATGCATGAATGTCTACTGTGTATGCCTAAACCAAAGGGCATATTCTGGGGTTGTCAAGATTACTCATGTATAATTCAGGCTGGTGTGTTTCGGTTCTATATTCACTGTATTGTACAACACTAACATAGGCTGCATCTGGGCCAAGAGGAATCATTCCTAAACCCAACGGCATTTCTGAATCACCAGGGAGCTTATGAAAATTACAAATCCCCAAACCTCATCTGATTGTGATTATATTGAAAAATCTATGAAGGTGGGAGCCCAGGGCAGAGTGTTCTCTATTAGTGGAATCCACTGACAGAGAAGGTCCCCACAAAAATGAGATAGTTTAACTCTGCTTTTCTCACTTGTAGGAACTCTGGCTAATTATCAGTTCAGGTCTGTACCCTCGAATCAGATTAAATGTTTAGAATTCCCAAGAAAGATTTAGTACCCAGGACTCCTCTCCAAATGGAACTATTGCTGGGGTATCTTGAACTGCTCATGGGAATTCTGTTAAGCACAAACCTTTGGTGCACTGCAAGGGCAAGAAATATTGCATCTTTTTTTAAAAATGAGAGTTTATATTTGACCTTTCTTTGTCACTTTGGTTTAGGTAGGTCCTTTAAAAACAACATATAACTGGATTTACTGTTTTATCCCAACTTATTGCTATCCATCTTTTGGTAGGTTAATTTAGTTTGCTTGCAATGCTCTTGAAAAGTAATATAGTTCATTTTACTTTCCATCCTCTTTATGTTTTTACTTGTTGCTTTTGTGGTTTCCTTTCATCCACTTTGTTACTTTTGTTGCATGGGTCAATTACTTTTATCCCTCCCCCTCTCCCTACCAACATTAATTTGGAAATTCTCCTATGCTTTTCAAATTCGCTGATGACATACAAAGGTAATATTACCTTCATCAAGATATTGTATTTGCCAACATCTCCCCAAATCCAGAAATGAAACAAGATTGCCTTTACTTCCCACCTCCTGTCCCCTTTCCTTAGTCCTGCCCTCAACTTCTTCCTGGATTTTGCGAAGATAGTTCAGAATTTCACCTGGGGGCTGTCATTTAGTCTTCCATTACATGTCTCTTCTGTTTTAAAGTTTACTTAGCACTTGCACTGTTATTTTTCAGTAATATGATCATTATCCTTTGAGGAGGTAGATAGGTAGGTAGATAGATGGAGAGGTAGTCAATTGACCTTATTTTACTCTTGTTGAGAGAAGAAATATTTACATTCTTCACCATAATGACTAATATCTTCCAGTTTTTCTTAATTATACAATCTATTGAGTGGAATCCATTCTATTTTCTTTTTCAGTAATTTTCTTTCCCAAGAAGTTTTTTCAGATAGTGTCTATGAGTGGTACACTCTCTGTTTGCTCTGTTAGATGAGCAATAACTTATCAATGTATTTAGAGCTTAGATCACAGTCTGTTTCTCCCAGAAGACTGCCTTTCAGCTCTCCTTGTAGCAAATGGAAATCTGATGCTGGTTGTCCTTTCTTTGTTAGTAGCTTTCATTGAATCTAGAATTCTAAAAGATTTTCTCATGATTCTTGAAATTCAGAAATTTAATCAGGATATGTCTAGGTGTGCTTACTATGCATGGACCTTGTAAATCCTTTCGATATATGATATCAAGTCTTCTTTTCATTTTTTTTAAGCCTAGGGAAATTTTCTTCTAGAAATTATTTGTTTGCTCCCCCTCCCAATCTATATATTTTCTACCATTTGAACTCCTTTATATTCACAAATTAGGCTTCTTGAAACTATCTTCCAAGACCCTCCTAATTTATATTTCTTTGTGTTTTTTTCTCTACATAGTAAAATATTTCTTTCTATTATCTTCTATAACTCTCAGTGATAGATTGTATTTTTTTTCAGTTTGTTTTTAATTTTGGAAATTACAGAGGTTATTTTTTAATATCTAGAAATGTTCTTCCTATAATCTTATTGCATCTCTGTGACGTTTCTCATTATTTTTTTGATAAAGTTTTTGTACTTGTTCTATAAACTCATGTCACCTGGTTACTGAGCTTGGACTTCCTCCATCAGGTCACCGTAGCCTCTTAAGAAGGGTATGATTTTTTCTTTGCCTTCTCTACCTCCAAGACATACTCTAAATACAGTCTCTTCCCACTGTCCCCACTGCTAACACCCTAGTCCCGTTCATCATGATGTCTCCCCTGGATTTCAGTGACAGCCTCTTAACTGTCTCCAGCCCCACCCTCCCCACAGCAGCCAGCATGATCCTTTTAAATTTGAAGTCAGATCATGTAACTCCTCTGCTCCTTTTCCTGCAAAGGCTTCCCATTTCACTCAGAGTAAAAGCCTACAAAGCCTTACAAGATCTGGGCTGGGTTGTTTCCCTCCTCTCCTATTACTCTGCCTCAGTCCTCCGCTGCAAACAGAAGCAATGCGCCTTTGCTTACCTGAAAGATACTAGATGATCTCCTGAGTTGCAGTTTTTGCACTGGCTATTCCCTCCTCCTGGAAAGCTCTTACATCTTGGCTGATTCCCTCACTACCTTCAAGTCTTTGCTCAAATGGCATCTTCTCAATAAGGCCTGCTCTGACTGTTCTATTTAAAGCCATAACTCATTCTGCCCCGCAGCAATACTTTTATCCCTTTTACACTGGTTTTTTGTGTTCTATTTTCATCTTTACCATCTTACATAAATTGCATATTCTTTTTGTTTATTATTTATCTATTGTCTGTCTCTCCTGCTAGAAGGTAAGCTCCATGAAGCAGAGATCTTTCTTTCGTTCACTGATGTGTCCCAAGTGCCTATAACAGTTTCTGGAGCACATTGGATATTTAGGAACCATTTGTTAAATGATTATCAAGTAAATGATTTTTAAAATTATTCGTTGTCCAAGATTTGTCAGTTTCTTTTTAGGCCACTTGTTTTTGCTGCTTCTCCTCTGTGCTATTTATTTCCTCAAATATCTGACAGTCCTGAGATATCCATTCATATTTATGAATGAAAGCAGCTGGAATGGCATATCTCTGCAAGTACAAGGGTCTGTTTCCTTCAGTGGGAGGGCTGGCTGCAGGCAAGTCTTTCATAGGGGTGCTTGGAGATAGACCAGATGCTTATACTTGGACCACACCCAACCCCCAGTCTCTCTGATCGGGCTAAAATGATAAGGGCTACATCCTTTGTGCCTACACCAATCCTACACCTCAACAGAGCAATTAATTTCTTTAACATACAGTTCTCTGAGTTTAGTCTGAGGATAAACACAGAGACCAGGAACTCTGTTTGTATATTGATGATGAAGGAAAGTAGGAAGGATGCCCTCCTGGCACCCACTGTATGATGTCTCCAAGTCTCTCAATGAGGAACCATTCTGCCCTGCAAGGGATAACTCTCCACTGCAGACTTATGCGCATATGTGCGATGAAATGCCCTCCAGTCTAGGTTGTTCCTCAGTATAATCACACCATTTTCAATCTTCCAGAAATTCTTTGCTGAATTGCCTGGTATTTTGATGCCCCAGCCTACATGACGTTCTTCACTGCCTATAATGACTCTATTCCGTTTTGTGTATTTTAACTAGCATCTCTGTACAATTTAATTAGAAATGTGAATAAAGGGATGTTTAGTCCTCTATCTTGAACCAAAGGCCAGATGAATCTCTGAAGAAATAGTACTACTTCTTAGGAAGCAGAGAAAATATTTACGTGAAGCAGAGAAAATTCTTAAGTTTCACTTCAGTTTCTTCTTCCTTTTTTAAACTTAGGTAAAATTACATTTAATATACTGAACTTTAAGTTAATGCTTTTAAGTATCCAAAGAGAAACTGCCTGTGTACACACTGGAGAATGCAGTCACTATGATTCCTAAGCCATTCTTGCCCAATAAATGATGATGATATTCCATACCACTTTCAAAATGATGGATAGAAAGGTGTGAGAGGTGATTAAAGACATTAGAATGATCCTACCATCCATCTTCAAACTCCATCATCACATACCTGATGCTTGTGTCATACAAATTCATGAATCTGGTTTATCCCAGAATTCTTCATAAAGATTATATAAATCCTTCACTTTAATATGGTCTTTGTATTTGCAATACCCAAAAGACAATGGCAAAATTGATTTCTATAACAAACTCTGCCATTTAAAATTACAGTGTATTTTATCCTTGGTGATAACTACAAAATAATAAGCTGACAGTTTTTAAATGTATGTCAAATTTCTTTTGTGATCAACAAATTGAAAAATATTTCTAAATGTATTGCCTAGTGATAACTGACAGTTACTTTAGTATTCTTAAATCTTTGATTCAAATATGTCAGAAATCTAAAGAAATGCACTTCAGAATAAATTTCTTGAAGATGAAAAATTTCTTATAGACTTAATTCATTCTAGTGGTTCAACTGCTCCTTGTTTCCCCAAGTTAAATGTAAAATAGAATAAACATCAACTGGATTACATTACAACAAAAGTGATACAGGAGACTGTGATGTTATATATGAATAGTTACTGCAGGCAAGTCTCTCTAGAAAAAGCACAGTTGTTACAATGAAGATAGGGGCCGCTCTTGAAAGAGAATAAGAAGCTTTCCAAGTGATAATTTACAGTGTTTCTTCAAGGCATTGATCTAAATTATACTTACCTTGAAACCAATGAAACAGCAATGTTCAGTAACAAAGTAGGCGGCTGCCTATGTGGCTTAATTTGAAGGTTGCTCGAGCTCTCTCTTTTAATGGAAGGTCACGGTGCTTGGAATCCACAAAATCTGACCCACTCTTTGAGCCTTTCAGGAGGATCCTAGGAAATATTGAAAAAGTCTCTTGGGAGAAAAGATGGAGCTTTGAGCTAGGAGGGATCTGAAAGGTCATGTATGCCTGATTTTTGCACCAATTATTAACTAGATAATCTCCAGCAATAAACTTTCTCTTCCATTTAATGCTGTTGTAAATCAAAAATCACTCAATCTCTCTTAAGAAAGAAAGATAATTTATTTTAAATTCAGTGAAATATCATAGGAAACCAAGAAAAAACACCCAGGCCAGAGGATGGGTTGAACCCAAGGTAACTTTGGGGGGCAGTCATTTTCTAATCTCCATTTCTCCACATCTTAGAATGCCTCTGTCATTCTCCTTTGTATTGTTCAGCTTCTCTATTTACCCATCTTAGACATGACCATAAATGGCAGCTCCCTATTTAGGCCTGTAGATCCTTAAGTTAGGGACTCTCTATTGGATTTTTTTGGTTCCCTGTCCAAAGAGAAAATATCAGATGGTCTTAGCTAATCTTTTTAGGCCAGACCATCCACTCCCATCTCCGGTTACTGGCAAGCAATGAGTGGACCAACCCTGAGCCAGGGGTTCACCTTGGCCCAAAACCTGCAGCCAGGGGGAGCATGGTCACACAGACAGCAGGTCCATTGCAGGGGCCGGGGGGCAGGAGATGAAAGTCTCTAGCACACATTCTTCATCTCATTTTTTTCTTCTGTAAAATACGGGCAAGCAAACAGTTCCTTAAATTTCCCTTAGGATTGAGGTATTTTACTGACTTTTTACTTATATAAACTTAGAATGGCATATTGTCCTTCAGTGCTTTTGGGCAAATGCCACCAACTTAATTCATTAAATATAGTTGACATCTCTGGTAGTGACTGTCTTCAAATTTGATCTTCATTGCAATGTTGGCATACGTAAGCGATGGCTCCAGAAGACATAGATATTGCCTGAACTCTGGGAACACCTTCTTGAGACCAATTTATTTGTAGAAGATTTTATAGTTTACAAAGTGCTCTGTCATACATAGATGCACATCATTTCATGGGGCTTGCCTTCTGAGGCCTGTGTAACTATTGCTGCTGTATCTCCTTTGCCCTAAGGCCAGAGCTCTGCTCACCAGCTCCGCTGACGCTACTTCTTTAAGACAGAAGGCTGCCAGAAATGTGATTCATGATTCAATTTTGATTTTTTAAGTTATAAAAGTAACTCCATAGGCAATACTAGTGTTGCTGGAGGAAAACACTCAGGATGGGGGCACTCTGGGAAGTCAGGAGGCTGGAGGAGCAGTGGTCCATTATGGATAAAAATCTTGGATAACTATTACCATATTTGCATCACTTCAGAGGTTTTAAAAAAAATAGCCTGATACAATGGGGAAAAGATAGTTTCTTCAGCAAGTCGTGTTGGAAAAGTTGGACAGCCACATGTAAATCAATGAAGTTAGAACCCACCCTCACAGCATACACAAAAATCAACTCAAAATGTCTTAAACACTTAAATATAAGACATGACACCCTAAAACTCCTAGAAGAGAACACAGGCAAAACATTCTCCGACATAAATCGTAGCAATGTTCTCTTAGGTCAGTCTCTCAATAGAAATAAAAGCAAAAATAAACAAATGGGACCTAATCAAACTTACAAGCTTCTGTACAGCAAAAGAAACCATAAACAAAATGAAAAGGCAACCTATGGACTGCGAAAAAATGTTTGCAGATGATGGGACCACCAGGGGCTTAATTTCCAAGATATACAAACAGCTCATACCACTCAATAACAAAAACAAACAAACAACCCAATTGAAAACTGGGCAGAAGACCTAAATAGACATTCCTCCAAAGAAGACACACAGATGGCCAATATGCATACGAAAAGATGCTCATCATTGCTAATTATTAGAGAAATGCAAATCAAAAGTACAATGAGGTACCACCTCACACCAGTCAGGGTGGCCATCATTAAGAAGTCTACAAATAATAAATGTTGGAAAGGGTGTGGAGAAAAAGGAACCCTCTTGCACTGTTGGTGGAAATGTAACTTGGTGCATCCATTATGGAAAACAGTATGGAGGTTCCTCAAAAAAGTAAAAATAGAGTTGCCATATGATCCAGCAATCCTACTCCTGGGTATATACCCAGACAAAACTATAATTCAAAAAGATACATGCACCCCTATGTTCACAGCAGTGCTATTTACAATAGCCAAGACATTGAAACAACCCAAATATCCATTGACAGATGAATGGATAAAGAAGATGTGATACACACACACACACACACACACACACACACACACAAAATGGGATATTACTCACCCATAAAAAATGAAATAATGCCATGTGCAGCAACATGCATGGACCTAGAGATTATCATACTAGGTGAAGTCAGAAAAAGAAAGACAAATACCATATGATATCACTTATATGTGGGATCTAAAATATGACACAAATGAACATAGCTACAAAACACAAATACACTCATGGACATAGAGAATAGACTTGTGGTTGCCAAGAGGGAGGGAGGGAGGGATTGGGAGTTTGGGATTAGCAAGTGCAAACTAGTATATATAGGATGGATAAACAACAAGGTCCTACTGTAAAGCACAGGGAACTCTGTTCAATATCCTGTGATAAACCATAGTGGAAAAGAATATGAAATAGAATATATATATATATATATATATATATATAAACTGAGTCACTTTGCTGTACAGCAGAAATTAACAGAACACTGTAAATCAACTATACTTCAATAAAATCTTTTTTAAAAGAATAAAATAGCCCATAATCAGTCTTCTCACAGCTCTCTTAAAGAAGTGGGTGCCCTGCAAAAGGTACCTGCTTTAGAGACTCATCCACAAACTATCGCTCTCCTTTTCTGTGGGTCCTTTCTATTCAGAAAAGAACCATCACATATAATTGGACCAGTGAATTGTATCTAGGATTCACCTTTAAGTATGAATTTTAGGAAAGCGGTATAAAAGCAACCAGTAGCAACTTGTGTTGTACGTGTTTCTTATTAGATTCTCAGTTTCCAGACTCATCAAATATTAAAGTTCTTGGAGCAAAAATCAACCCTCCAGAACCTGAAACATTTACTTGGAACTATACTCAGAATATAAAGAGCTACAACAGGAAAGAAAAACAAGTCAATATAACCACAATATTCTGTTTCTCCCAAAATATGTGTTCTGAAAGAGAAATACCAAGAGGCAGTCAGATAGAGTCTGCTTCGCCTGTCTTTTGTTATAGCCCCTCGGACTACCCCTGCCTTTGTGCAAATGGTAGCAAGTGTTAAATTACCAACCACTAGGGGAAACCATCCTCCGTGGGATCAGGACTAAAGAGAGCCCGATCTAGTACTGCCTCTGCCCTTAGATAACTGTGTGGCTTGTGTTTCTTATTTAACCTCTTGATCTGCTTGTCTTAAAATGGGATCATGCAGCAGTAGCTGATCTACTTACTTCAATAGGCTGCTTAAGGTATAAAATAGAATCATATAAGCAAAACTATTCTGAAAATCTAAGAACTGCTATGCAAAATCAGAAATGCAGTGAAGGTAGGATATTTTTGCTCAGAACCCAAAGAGTAACATTATTTTTTTGCTCTTATCCACTGAAAAGAAGACTCAATCTAACTAATTTTCTTTTCTTGGATATAAGCAGTTTGGGAAAGACCACCATCCCACCCAGCCCCTTAGACTTCTGCTGACACTTTCCTCAAAGCCCTTTTGGCTTCTGACCACAGCCCAGTCCCAAAGCCAATGCCACATGTTTTAGGGTTTTGTTATAGATAGTCATCTCCTCTGGGATCTATTTATAGGGAGTCAAACTGTAATATTTGTAATCCATTCTCTGCACACACACACACACACACACACATCTGAACTGGCAGATTATAATAGCACCCCTTTTTAAATAGCTAATGGGACCACTTACGGTGACAGTCAGTAGCTTCTAATTATTACTGCTGAAAAAAATGTCCTTTAATGTTTTCAATTCTGCTGTCTACCTTTCCTAATACTAAAGGTTCTGAATCCCTGACTGTTCTTCATACCTCAGTAGCCTAGCAGCAAGGCACCAAATTCAAATTTTAAATACATCTGCCAGATTTTTAGTGTGCTTCTGCGGGTGCACGTACGCTGACAGGCAAAAAAAAGTTAGTCTTAATCACAAGCAATCACCTTAACCATTTGGAAGAGACACTATCAGTGTTTATATTTTGAAAAATCAATACTTCTTTCGGTATCAATAGGCAAGCAAAAGCTAGACAACAAAATTCAAACCCTGATTCCAGATCTTTATTCACAGACTGACACACAAGCATCCAACACCACTGTAACTTCATTGCAAGCAGCTTATGTTTAAATGATTAATAAAATTCCAAACACAGAAATTAAGAATTAGAATTAAGGAATTGCAAATACAAGTTTATAGAAAAAAGTCTGTCTATAAATCTTAATGGAATTCTCCAAAGAGGTTATTTAAGGTATAAAATTTAGACTGCTGCCCTACATTTTAAGCAGAATAAACATTAAAGCCTGACTAACTTGATCATCTGCAGGAGTTAGAGCCTCTACAAACATGTGTCTTCTATCAGGCGGACACTCAACAATTAAACAATCCTGGAGTTGGAATGAAATTGGAAGATCCCTTAAGAGTACTAAATGAGATAGACAGTATAGGTGAAATGTATATACAAGAGCCTAATACACAACCTGGCAACTTGTAGGCACTCAATAACTAATCGAATGGAATCTATTTCATTTGTCACTGACTGAAAGTAAATGTTTCAGACAAAATACCTGCAACAAGAAACACTTTCCCCATAATTCAGAGGATACAGATCAGTGAACACATACATTAAACACACAGTAATAGTATCACAGAAGTAGACAGCAGCACTGGCTTTAGAGTCAGAAAAACTAAGTGCAAGTCCCAGCTCCACCACTTACCAGCCATCTGACACTGGAAACTTCACTTAACTTGTCCAAATATCCAATTGTTTACTTGGAAGAATGGGAATAATAGAATCTCTTCACATATTACATAGTGTTATTATAAGCACAAAAACAAGTGAGATAAATTTTTGGAAAGAATAACATAAATCTAAGATACCACTGTCATTTTTGTTACTGTACCAGTGTAGTTTTACCCTCAACATTCTGAAAAGCAGGTTTGAAATATGACAGATTCAGCTGCAATATTATAGGAAATTTGAACAGAGATGTGGAAATTCGTACATGCTTGTAAAATACTTTCCCAAAGGTATACTGTATTGTAAGAATAATAAGTCAATATAAATCAGATAGAACAGATAAATTTTACACTTAACACAGTAAATCGTTCAGGGTCCACACAGTTTTGATTATAGGCAAACAGCTCCATAGTAGCCTAAATAGAGAGAAATATAACAGTGACCTTAAAACCATCCAGTGACTCAGTAGAGAAGTTTATCAATTCTGGAAGAGTTTTGCAAATATTTTTTGAATAATAGATAAATTGGCTAAGCTGTAAAATATAAATCAGCTTAAAAGAGGCTGATATAAATAATTTTGAAAAGAAAGTAAATGTCACCCAATTCACCATAGAATAACTCTCTGAAAAACGTGTAGATGTTTTAAGGTATCTTTATGTGTGATTTAGCCTTTTATTTAAAAATAAAAGGCTAAATCACACATAAAGATATCTTTGCAATAACTGGACATTTTATTTTTCACAATAAAATGCTAAACTATGAAGCATGGTTTCCTAGTAACAATAGTAGTACTAGGTAAATAAAATCGAATTCAGCTTCTAGCAATCAGCAGCAATTCAGCTTCCAATGAAAGGTTGAAATCACATAGATGCTTGCTTTTTCATTTCCATTATAGTATTGACTCTCCAATGGTAGAATTATTTTTTTAAAATTTGGAGGAGACATTGAAGTGGTGCCCCAATGTTCCCTGGACAAGCTTGGTCCTTCCTGGTCAGTGTGTACTTACACTCAACAAGGTCGTCTTTACCCAGTGAATGAAGGAGGAGGCTTCCTACATGGCATAAATTTTGAAGGACCAAGACCAACCTCATCTCTACTCACTGATGTCTGAAATTCCACACTTAGAGGGAGTCTTTATTTTTGTTTGAATGGGGTTCTTTGTTTTGTGGGTTTTTTTTTTGCTGTTTGTTTTTTTGCCTTTTATGTAAGGCTTCTGGTCCTAAATTTTAAAAATTGCAAATGTTCCTATATGCACCCTTGTGTCCCAAGTATAAAATCTGTCCAAATTAAATGCTGGACATGTGTAAGAACTGTACTAAGAGAACGGGCAGAAACTGATAGATAAGAGATATGTGTAAATAACTTGGTAGCTGCTACTACTAACATGCTATGAGCCTGTACTGCTCCACAATAAGGAGTTTAATACTCAATTCATGAGAAAATAAGTCTATAGACATAATTTTTCTACCATACTTAAAAAAAAAATCTTTGATACTCATAGCCAGTCATCTATCACCAATCACCAGCAGAGAAAAAAATGGTACGTAAAGAAATAACACTGGAAAAACCCAGAAATATGATCTCTTAAAAGTTTTACATTTATTCCTTTTGATATGTAGAAACAGGAAGAAATACCATATTTTCTCCTAGGAAAATTATTGTTCCTGGGAAGTAATGATATAACCTATGCTATTGTACAAGCCTCATCATGTTATATAGGAGACCCACCATTTGTTCATGTTTGAGAAGACCTATTAGTTATCTACTCAAAATTCATTTCTCTCCAAACATCTTCCTTCCTGGAAGATCCCTGATTTGGTTTGTTTCATTTGTCCACCCTACTTCCTACAGTCAAGTGCTTAGGAAGGATATTCTAACTCTCAGCTGAGGAGTAAATGCTGAGTACTCTATGCTAATTATGGAAACCTCTTGCCAGACTACCTTAGAAATGGGCATTTGGTACAATTTTGATCAAAGAAACATAAGATAGAAGTCTACTCTGGAAATCTCTTCACTGATTTAAGAAACAAAAAGACACAGAAAAAGATACCCTTTTATAGTAGAGTGTTTTGTCTAGGTGTAATTCCTGGAACTTCTGTGGCTGTCTCGTGACCAAGAGGAACACTATACTAAAGATGAGCCAGTATAATAAAGATGACAGGACATAGAGATGAAAAGAACTCAGATCCTTTATGTCAATGAGCTGCTGAATTAACCAACCCTGAAGCCGATTCATGTCTGGGCTTCTTACTATGTAAGGTAATACATATTTTTACTATTCAAACCAATTGAGCGGCATCCAGTTGCAAATTTTCTATTATTTGCAGTCCAAGAGCAAATGCAACTACTACAGAACATATGTTTATCACAGCAAAACTCTTGGGAAGTCTCTTGTAATATCCTTATGGATTTGATGAAGAAATGTGGCTTAAAGGATAATTTATTTTAATTTAATTTAATTGATCGATTTAAAGAAACAGCTTTACTTAATTTGAAGCTGAAGGACAAGAATAAAAGAAACAAAATTGAAAAGTTAATGGAAACTATTGAAGACCAGGAGAAAACGTGAGTCCAGACCCAATACGACAAATTATTAAGAAACATTTTAGGAGGAGGTTTGCTCTCCTAATTCAGCCTCGCTCTCCTTCATTTATAACTTGTTCATATATGATTGTGCACATGCAAAACGCACAACCTAACATTATACACAGCCACAGCATTTCATGCTCTTCAGGACTTTCTTTGCAAGAGCACTAACTAGCTTGAATTATGCTTTAAACAATAATCACTGTGCATTTGCAATTACTGTAGAAATCACTGACAGCCTGGACAGAGTACTTCGTACTTCAGCCTCTCTGAAAAGTCCTGTGCCATGATGATGGCAACGTAGAATACTTGGAATTAAAATCTAGTCTCTATATAATTTTCTCACCCTTCAATGGACTGTTTAAGATATTTTACCTCCCAATGCCTTCTCCAATGCCACTCCATGTTCCCTTTTACTAGTCATGCATGTAAACATGTTAAAGCATGAGATGCAAGATTTATACTTATTCTTAACCATACACAACTAAGTATCTATTATATGTTTTCTAGAAAACTTAGCAATTCAAAAGAAATCATATGTGTTAAGAATTAAAGCGATATGTCCAGTTCGATTGAGGGGGGAAATAGAGATGCATTGTTTTCAGAGTACAGAGAGGAAGCCAGAGTTATGACCTACCAAGGCTTTGTTCAGAGTCAAAGGCCCATTCACTACAAGGCAAAACTGGCTAACAAAACACTGATTAAATAATAAAAACAAAAATACTAGAGCTTTATTTTGTTATCACAACAAGCCTCCAGGTTAACTCCTCCACATGGACTGAGCTCTTCGTAAACATTCTTAAACCTCCTCATTTAGATTGGGTTGTAAAATCAAACTGAGACCTGATGTGAAAACTGAAAGCCTGAAAATTCATGTATGAGCCCTAGAGAAGACAAATTTAAATTATTACTTAGAATTTTAGAAAATGTGACTACAAGCACTTGAGTAGTTATTTTCATCTAAGCTTAAATGACCCAGTCAAGAGGTCACCAACCTCTATTCTCCCAGACTCTAATAATCACTGCCTCATTCGGCTTTAAGAGAAAATTATTTATAAGAAATATAGTGTTAGAGATATCCAGGATAATAGCTTCTCTGTGTCATGTCTTCTATGATTTATGGGAGATTTGTGCATTGTTACAGTGTGTTAAATACAGAAAAAGGAAGAATGAACATTATATCAAACTACATGTGCATATGTAACGGAATATAGGAAAGTTTCAAATTCTAAATTTTAAAACTCTATTCAATAATAACTCACTGAGCACACACTCTATGTACTGTTGTGTATTTTATGCTGTGTACTGATTTTTTTAAATCACATTTATCAGAGTCCTACGCTCAAAAAAATCTTATAACATCCTCATAAGGGAAATATAATTGAATGGCTAAGAGAAGTGGTTGTCAACCTATTTTCAGCCATAAATATTCAACATGAACTAGTCACATCACATATTTATGGACCATGGGCCTGAGCCTAACACCAAAAACGATACGAATTTTGGGGAGCCTGGAAGTGAATGACTGTATTTTGCATATGGCAGTCAGTCCAGAGGGCAGATGGCAGACTCTGGAGGTTTAAAAATATTGGCTCCAAAGTTTTTGACACATCTCATATCTAGAGATGGGTGCCCACCCCATGAATCTGGGCAGGCTTGTGACTGCTTCAATTAATAGATAGACAGAACGTGACACTCTTTTGGAGGCAAGGTCTGAAAAGATCACACTGTTTCCACCTGGTTCTCTTTTGAATTCTTGCTCTTTGGATGTGTCCTTTCAGGACGCTCTCTGGGACCCCAGGTGCTACATTGTGAGAAACCCAAGCTCACGGAGAGCTGGCCTGGCTGACAGCCCCCTGCTGACTCCTGCTTTTTGAGTCATCCAGCTGAGATGCATATATGTGAGAGAAGAAACCTCTAGATCAGTGGTTCTCAAATTTTAGCATGCATCAGAGTTACCTAAGGCCTTGTTAAAACATGGAGCCCAACTGCTAAAGCTTCTAATTCTGTAGATCTAGGGTAGGACCAGATAATTTGCATTTCTATGTTTTGTGATGATTCGGAGACCATACTTGGAGATGCTGTAGGAGACTGGAGCCATCAACCGATGAGGCCCCAACATCATGGGACAGAGACAAGCCATCTTTGCTCTGCCCTGTCCTGGCTCCTGGCCCACAGAATTTATGAACAGAATTATTCCACCTTTTTCCATTGGAGAAGGGATGAATGAAAATGAGTAAAATGACATTCATTATAAGAAATTTTAACTCACTTGAATTGATTTAATTTTTTTTAAAACACCTTTATTGGAGTAGAATTGCTTTACAATGTTGTGTTAGTTTCTGCTGTATAACAAAGTGAATCAACTATATGTATACTTATATCCCCATACCCCCTCCCTTTTGTGTCTCCCTCGCACCCTCCCTACCCCACCCCTCTAGGTGGACACAAAGCACCGAGCTGATCTCCCTGTGCTATGCGGCTGCTTCCCACTAGCTATCTATTTTACATTTGGTAGTGTATATATGTCCATGCCACTCTCTCCCTTCGTCCCAGCTTCCCCTTCCCCCTCACAAACTTCAATGCCTTAATGACTGGCTTTAATTATTAATGGGATGCAGCACAGTTCACAAGTGATTACAAAACATCACTGCTTACTAACCACATCTGGGAGCCTCCCCTCCTTAAGAGAATTGGCTTTGGAATCAGTAGAGCTGGCGTTGAATCTCACCTCTGTCACTTACATGTTAACAGGACAGCTGGTGAGGGAGGGGGGGGACCTATGGAGTTTGTGTGCCTGCGTTTAAATCCCAGATCTGCCACCTTCCAGCTCTGCGTGACCTGACACAAGATATTTAACCTTGGTTTCTCCATTCCTAGAATGGCATGAGAATGTATCTATGATCATTAAATGTGATACTGCCCTTAAAACAGGCAGACTTCTCAGACACTGAGAAGTCACTCTGTAAATACCTTTTGAAATGTTACATGTTCTTAGACAGGCTTTTTACCACTCTGAGAATAGAGCTTCAGGATATTAGAACCAGAATAACAATATCTAACTCACTAAGGTGACTGTTAGGATTAAATAACAGATGAACAATGTACTCAATAAATGGCAGTTAACTATTATTATTATTATTATTGCTATGAAACAGGATACCACCAGGTACAGAAAGCACAAGTAAGCAAGTTCTACTCCAATAAAATACAGTTTGCATGTGGGGGTGAGATGATTGATAGAAATACACAAAGTACCTTAGCCTGGCACTGATCAAACAGTAAGGGAGTATGTGTTATTTAATGTTCAATGTAGAATCAAAGGGATCCCTGAAAGTCCATTCACATATGCTCTGAAACTGGATGGAATAAGAACTGCACTAAATCATCACAGATTCTGGCCACTGTCCTCCTAGTGTCAGATCCTGGCAAATGTGAATTAAGCAGCACATAGCTTTGTTGTTTCCAAGCGACAGCATCTACTACTCTTTCTCTCCTTTGTACCCAAAGTACAGGTTCTGGGTACCATTCCCACTAGACCTTGTGTAATGAGTTATTAGATGGGCAGCAAATCCTTTGGAATATTAACCAATAATGAAGATTTTAGCTAATAACTCTGAGATAATACTTTTCATTAGTGAAGAAGGACTTTAAAAAGCAAAGAACCTTCAGGGACTCACAAAATAAATCTACGGTAATGTAATGATGGTTGAGGAGACTGCCATTTTGAAGCAAGGTTTTCTCAGTTCAGTTAAATCATAGCACAAAGGAGGCTACTCTCTTCCAAGGCTGGCCTACTGATTACAAATTTTACAAGGCATAAACATAGCTTTCTTTAAAAAAATATTTCTTAATCAAGATGTGTTTCATTTTTTATATAACTAAAAAAATGCTAGAAGAAAGTTTAGGTAAATATTTTCCTTCTCTCTGGATGGGGAAGAATTTTCTAAGCATAAAGAAATAAAGGAATCACAAAGTAAAAGATACACAGATGTGACTACATAAAAATTGAAAACTTCCATTTGTTAGGAAACACTGTAAGCTAAATTAAAATGAGAAGTATCATCCACAAAGCATTTATATCCATAATATAAATAATTTATATAAATCACCAACTAAAACTTTATCATCCCAATAGAAATATGGTCTAAAAATATACACAGATAATTTTCCTTATTAGTAGAAAAATAATTACAAATTGAAACTATACACCATTTTCCCCTTAGCATAGTAGGGAAGATTTTGAAATACGTTAATAAATATTTTATGTTGGTGAAGGTTCATTAAGACTGAATTCTTATACCCTCTCATAAAAGTGGTCCAATTTTTCTGGAAAATAGTTTGGCTAAATAAATGAGAATTCATAAAAATGTTTTCAGTCCTTGATCCAGAGAGCCCACTTTTAAGGAAACTTTGGAAAATTTCCCTAGGAAATAATCAGAAATTCAGTGAAAAGATTAGGTATAAAGATAGTTACCACAGCTTTATTTGTAACAGCAAAATGTATAGAAAAACATATACTCAACATTAAGGATTAAATAGAGTACTGTATGTTTAGAAATAACATGCAGTCATATAAAAATTTCAAGTAGTCCTTAATGATTTCAGAAAATTCATACCAAAAAATTAGTGGAGAAAAAATGAAGATACAAAACAGGATTCATCAGGGATAGCTTTTGAAATTTTTTGGTACTGGTGTCTGGAGTGCTGCATTGAAGGGTATTCTGAAACAGCATCTGGGCTGAGCAGGAAAGAAGGCTGTGATCACTAATACCTGCCATGGGCATGAAAGCTGGGGAGTAGCCACACACATGCACTATATCTGCCATCCCTAGTAGTACGTGCACTGTGGTCCCATCATTTATCAGCATATACAGGTGCTGTGTTAGGTGTGTGCATGTGTGTGCAAAATCACTTCATTTTAACCCCATGATGATCTTTAGATTGTGATCCTAGGGTGATTTGGTTTTGTCAAAAAATATTTTGGTATTTATCAAATTTTCTACATTAAGTACATATTGGTTTTGCATTAATTTCAAATTGTTTTTTAGATTTTCAAATTGTTCAAGTGATTCTTAGATTTTTATTTTAGATTTTCAAATTGTTCAAGTGATTTTTTTTAACAGGATGTTACATTTGCTCTGGGGAAAGGGACAGGGGTTGGGGAATAAAAACACAGGCCAATAAATTTTAGAGAGGTTTTGTAGGTGCTTTCGTTTCTTTTTCCAGGAGTTACACGTATTATTAGAGTTTGGAATATCTCTCCCAGTACAGGTGAGCTCTAAATCTCTTGCAACTTGGTTATGAGTAAGAATGTGACCTTTTGTCTCCTATGGAAATCCAAGCACTTGAAAGAAGACTTCTGTGAATGAGTTAAAAAAAAAAAAAAAGAATCAATTTTTTTCAGTATAAATAGCCAAGGGCCTGGAAATAATAAGACCACATTTGAAAGTGCCAGTCTTATGGTGAGCTTTTAAAATTTTGAAACAGTTAATGACATTTTTCTTTTTTTACTTTGTATACTGCTGAGTCATGCCCACTCTTGAAGCTGGTTTTGATATTTTCAAAGCTCCTGTTTCTTCGCAGGAAGTAATTACCAGGTGAAGAAGCAAGTGAGTGTGGTTTCATGGCTGAATTTCTTCTTCCTCCTGTGGCTGGGTCGCAGAATTGGAAACCATAAGCTTCAGAGAGTCAGGGACAAAGGGCCCAGATACAGCTCTCTCTTTAATTAGTTCTGTGACATGAGACAAGTCATTTTCTCTGTTCCTTTTAGAATTTCCACATTTGTAATATGAAAATATACTGTTACTGTCCTCCAGGGCATGATATGTGAGAATAAATTGAGTAAAAGATGCAAGATGTATAACCCGACAGGAGGCCATCCTTCCTATTGGGTCTCTCTCCCAGATGACAGTGTACAAATCCCTCCGAAGGTGTTAACTGATAATTAGGATGTTAACCAGCAGCCAGGAAGTCAGTGATGTTTTAGTTTCTAAAAGTGAATTAAGTGGGATTTTCCCTAATTCCAGAGGTGGACAGTGTCAGCAAGATGTCCAGTGCTGACCCCAGGGAGCTGGTGGGGAGGATATCTGGCTATTCCCACAGGCTCACCCAATTCCTCCAAACTAAAATCCATTAAGACAATCACATGTTGCCTTTTATTGATTCGTATTCAACCACAGCTGAGTGAATTTGTCACCTTGCTCACAGCTGAGGTTTGCATGTCTCTGCTCCTTTAATATGCATTTATGTTCCTAGGAACACAGATACATGTTCAGATAAAATTAAGTGCCAGTGTCAAGAGTGGGAACAGTCTGTTTAAGAACCAGTTATTGGATAGAGTCTATATAACTAGTGTCTTCTTGGGGAAAACCTAAGTATGCCAGGCATATACCCAGATCTAAATCAGGACCACCATATGTCATTGCACAGCTCCCTTTACCTTTTCTTCCTTACTTATATCTGTATCCCTAGTAGCATTTAATAAATGCTTACCCTGTGCATGCTCTGAGCTACACCTACTATTCTTGGATGGACAAACAAGCAAGATGACAGGAGTTTTCATGGGCTGCATTACATCACTTTTAGAAGCATCCCTCTTTCCAAATTGTGGACTTTTAAAAAATTATCTAAGCTCAAATACCCTAAAGCACGAAAAGCCTCACTTTGCACTTGTTTAAATTTCTGATGAAGTATATAAGCTAGATAATTTTACTTTACATACAAAATATTGTAACAGCATTAAAACTACTCCTTGTTAGATGGAAAGTTCCTTCTTTGGAGAGATTTAAAATTTTTAATATAAGAACCCACCAAGATATATTCATGTAAGAAACATGTGGTATGGCATGTTATGTAAAATTAAAGATATTGCTGAAACTTGATTCTCTGTCCCATGGGTAACTATTTCTTTGTGACTAAAGTTTAATAATGTCATCATGGAGCATTAAAAAGAAAAAAAAAGCTTAGAAAAAAGGTGAAGAACCTTTTAAAAATGTTTAAATGTTATCTTTGTAGGTGTATCTTTAAAAAGAAAAGACATTTCACTAAAATTGTTTTATTAGATTTTTATGTTTAGTTTGGCATAAGTGACGTCTATCCAGTTGTGCAGTTTTCTAACCAGCGGACATCATTCTTCATAAATGGAATAATAAAACCTAAATCTCTCCTCTTCTTTTATTTTTTTTCTCTTAGCTCCTAGATATTACTATGATTTCTTAGGGAAAAAAAGAGCGCCAAATCTTAAATCATCTTAACACCAAGTCACAGGTGATTCAGAAATTGTTTGATTTACATCGATCACATTGAATTATCTCTGTGATATGATCCTATACTTGAAAGGAGATAGGTGATCCTGTGTAAAGCCAACCAAGCAAGGGATTAAAAACCCCTAGCCCAGGGTGCCAACAAGGCACCAATTAAGCTTAAGGAACAGGAGGAAGATGAGCATAATTGGCAGCAGGCTGCTGAGTCCCCAGAAGACACAGGCACAAGGGAACAAACTAGCATCAGGAACCATAAATGGGATAAACAGAAGGGGTATGGAAGGTGTAAACAGGTTTGAGGCTGAATCTGGGTTTCATTACATGGATTCTTTATGTGAATAGCTTGATCTGGTAGAAAGTGTCCTCCACCTCGGACTGGCAGCTTCTCAGTTGAAGTGGAACAGTGTGCAACACCCTGATATCTGCATAAAGCCTCGGAGGTAGGCTTTCTTTTTTCCATGTGGGCAAATGGCCACTCTTTATAAGGGGCTTACTTTGTGGCAGACTTGGGACACCAGAAAGGCAGACTGAGGGAATTCTCCCCACCTCTCCCCTCCTCTCTCTGTTCTATTCCCTATTCTGATCAGACCTAACCTTTTGGAGTGAATATAAAGGCATTAGTATAAATATCAGGCTAATGTTAGTTTGACAAATTTGGAGAACATAGTCAATGATTTAGGAAATAGGCTTAAAGGGAGTATGGGACAAATCACACATTATTTCTTCACTTACTATATATGTATGTATGTATGTATATACATACATACATATATATGTATAATATTTCAAAACAAGCATTTATTTATTTATTTATTTATTGCGGTTCGCGGGCCTCTCACTGTTGTGGCCTCTCCCGTTGCGGAGCACAGGCTCCGGACGCACAGGCTCAGTGGCCATGGCTTATGGGCCCAGCCGCTCCGCGGCATGTGAGATCCTCCCAGACCAGGGCATAAACCCGTGTCCCCTGCATTGGCAGGTGGACTCTCAACCACTGCACCACCAGGGAAGCCCCAAAACAAGCATTTATTGAGCATCTACTATGTACCAGGCTCAAAGGGCATTTGATGTGGTAAAAGAGATAGACGTGTTAACAAAAATGTATTTCCATAGTGTGTCATGAGTGAAACATTAGAGATAATAACAAGATATAAAGAAACACACAAGAATGAAGTGATCAGATCCTACCAGGAGGTGGGACAGCTCCTCAGGGTGATCTTTGAGCTGAGTCATTACGGTAAACAGAGCTTGCTTTGAAGATGAGGGTGGAATGGAACTCGAGACAGAGAAAAAGGCAGATCCAAAGGTGCAGACGAATGGGGCAGTGATGATGTACTCTGGGACTCCAAGTAGTTCAACATGGAGGAGAGACTGCAGTGTGGGTAGAAGAGGTGGTGCAGGATTCTGTCGGCCAATCTAAGCCTTTGGACTTTTTTCTGTAAACAAAGGATAGCTGTTGAATTATTAAATAAGGATCCAATCTGCAGATTAAAATGAGTATTCTGGAGGCAGAGAGGGGGATAGATTGAATGGGATGTAGATTGGGAGGCTAGTTAAGCAGGCCATTGTTAAAGTTCCTATAGGGGGTGTGGGTGGCCTGAGATGACTTTAGACTAGAAGGTGATTTCAAGAGGAAAATCATTAGATCTTTAAGCTCCAAAATGTGTGGTTCTCAAGCTGAGTGCTGTATGGGATTCAGAGAAAGAGAGTGATGAACTAGAGAGGCTGGGAGGCAACCTTCGTAAGGAGAGAAGAGAGGAGAGGCGGTGAGGGTGGGATACCTACGCAAAGGCACTTACTGTGTTATGTCTAATAGGAAATGATGCCCTTTACCTAGAACTAAAACCTATTACCGTAGCTTGAAACAATTAAGCCTATTACAATGGTTTGAACTGGAAATAATTGTAGCACTATATTATGGTGTTGAAGAAAGAGAAATGGAAAGAAAAGAAAGCAAAACTCATTTTATATAGTTCATCTTCTGTCACTAGGGTTCATGTCCTACTGTTGGGGTACCAGGACTAAATCTCTCTGTTTCCAGATTGCCTTAGCTGCAAAGGCTCACACGTGGCCAGTCTCAGAGGCCAGTCTCAAACCACCTGTTCAGCTTCCCTGTCATTCCTCCAGGGACCAGAATGAGCATGAGATTTTTTTAAGAAACATCCTCACAATCTACCACGCCCTTGTCTTCAGGAATCCTTTGACAACCTTAGGCAACAATTTCTTGAGAAGTCACTGTGTTCTGATCTCCAGCCCTTGGCTCCAGCTTTATATGCCCAAATGGAAAGAAGCCTTGTGTTAACTTTTTCCACCTGAATCTGAAAGAACAAACTAGGCCCCCACCTGCTTGCTGGTTCCCTCTAGAGCTGAAGTTTAGGAAGCTCATTCTGGATGCTGAATGAAGAATGAATTGGAGAGAAACAAGAGCAGTAAGCAAGCAATGGTTGCCTGGACTGGCTGGTGGCTGTAATGATAAAGAGACAAAAATATATCTGACAACTGTTGATCAGGATCTCAGGGGATGATTGAAAGTGGGTGATGAGGAAGAGTCAAGGAAAACTTCCAAGCTTCTGAGCTAAGCAACTGGGTACGTAGCAGTTCTGTTTACAGGGGGACATAGGAAGTTTAATTGTAGACCTTGTGAAGTTGAGGCACCCAGGAGACCATTAAGTAGAGATGTCCAGTAGTTTGGACATTCGTGTTTGGCAGTCAAAAGAAAAGTCTGGACTGGATAAAATGATTCCAGTATCATCAGCATATAGATAGCAATGCTAGGATCTCCCTGGGAGAGTAAGTTGAGCACAAATAACCAGAACCCAGAGGAAGAGCTATATTTAAAAATATTGGAGAAGAAAAGGAGCTTTTGGAGAAGGCAGGGAAATACTACTGGAGAGGGAGGGAGGAGACAAACCAGGAGAGTAGAATTCCTAGAAATGTCCGAGAAGGTTAATGCTATAAAATAGTGCTGAAAAGTGAAGTAAGATAATTACTGAAAAGTGTTCATTAGTTTTAAGGACATGGAGGCTACTGGTGACCTTGTAGAGAGCAGTTTCAATGAAGCAGTAGAAAGGAAATGATGTACAGTGCCCGGTGGAGAAAGAGTGAAAGAAGAAAAGGAGAGACCAACTATAGAAATGTATTCACTAAGTTTGCCTGTGAAGGAGAGGTGGGGGAGGGACATGTAATGAAGATAGGGTGTGACTGAGAAGATGAGACATAATAACATTAATCAGAGAGCAGTTCTAAGGCAGCCTTGCATACGAATGTGAACACATGTGCATCAGCCCAGTGACAGTGGGGTACGGAGGAAATCAGAGTAAGGGAGCAACTGTCCTGGGCTCGGGTGACTGCAAAACAAGTACCAACGTGTCATAGGAGTCAGGAGAGAAGAGCTCAAATTCTCACTCTGGCACTGACTAAAGTTTCCTCATCTGTGAAACGGGAATAATCCTTACTTTGGGAGGACAATCTATACAAAAGTGTACTTGCCATCCAGTAAAAAGTTATCATGAATTAGCTTTTTTCTTCCTTTGCAGGTTAGAACAAAGATGCAAGAAGACTTTAACAGTAGAATGTAGATCTGTAAAATATAGAAACCTCACATAGAAAAAGAATTTTTGCATTTTCCTATTTAAAATGCACTAAGCCAATGTTCTATGATAACGTCAAGACTGTATATTTCACACCACTTTAAATTTGTTCTGTTGTTTAATTTTAGTCTCACAATACCTCTGTGAGGGAAGGAGGACAAGTATTATTATCCCTTGTTAAAGATAAAGAAACTGGGGCATGCGGAGGTCAGGGAACTGCCCATCCTCGACGGTTAGCAGTGAAGGTTGGACTAGTACCGGTCCCTGGAGTCAGTGCTTTGTTTAGAAGCCCGTAATATACAGATAAAATATACAGATTAAAATATACAGATAAAAGCTAAAAGTCTCAGTAGCGCATCCAGAATAATATTTAAGTGGGAAATTTATTTTGTACTTACTCCTGAATTTTCAGAAATGAATACATTAACTTTTATTCCTGTCATCCCTACGACAACTAATTCTCTGGGAATGAATCCTCTTTGCCTCTGAGACTGAACAAGTGTTTGCCTTTAAAGCTAAGATGACCTAGGAGCAGAGAAGTTTAGTCCTAGTAACACAGCAGCAGGGCAAAGAAAACAATAAACCCATCCAAGGGTGACACAGCAACCCGGAAGAGGAAGCTTGGTTAAAACATCCAGAAGAGAGAATTTTTAGCAAAATGGAACTCAAAAGAAGACAGATATCAACCCAAACCAAAACACTACTACTATTACTACTGCTACCATCACCAGCAACAGCAGCAGAAGTAGCAGCAACAATAATAGTAATAATAGTATAGGGGAGAATTCAATTTCACCACATATCAAAAAAAAAAAAAAGACATTTGGGAATAAAAACCTATGCTTTTCAAACTTAAAAAAAAAAAAAGAAAAGAAAAGAAAAATGAGACCCAAATGAGTAACCTAGAAAATCAAGTGGAACAAAAAACGCAAAAATTACCAAGGGCTAGAAATTATGAGAGAAAACATGAGACTAAATAGATCCAGGAGACATAATTCAAGGAATTCCAGGGGGAAACGTTGCATATTGAGAAGAGGAGTAATTATGCACATAAAAGAAAAATAATGTCCCTGAGTTGATGGAAGAGAATAGATTTGAAGGGCTCACTAAGTTCCAAGCAGGACACACATTTGGCATATGCAGGTAAAATTCCTGAACTTATGAGAAAAGGGAAAAACTCTTACAAGAGTTTTGTGAAAGAAAGTAAGTTCAAAACAAATCATCAGAAAGGTCTGGCTTCTCATCTACACACAACAGAGGGATCCAGAAAATGACAGACCACTATCAGCTGATGGAGAGAGAAAAGGACAGAACTCAAGAATCGTAAAGCCATCCAAGATGCCATTTACCAACCAGGTTGAAGGAAAAATATTTGCCAAAAAGCAGGAATTCCCAGAATTCCCAATGAGAGGCATACTGGAGATAAACCTACAACCAGACAGCAAATTAATAAGAAGGACCGCAGGAAAAGGAAAGATGAAGATGAAAGGAACAGCAGTGAAGGTTTAACCTCGCAACATGCATATTTAAATTTAAGTAGATAATAACTGCACACAGGCAAAATATATCCTAAATAAAGATTCTTGAAATAAAACAGCTATGCCAAAAGGGAAAAGCTAGTAATAGTTTGGAAAGTAAAATATAGTATGCACATGAAAGGAGCTTTAACCTCTAAAGAACTCAGAGAACTACAAATAACGTAACAATGACTTAATTAACAATAACTTAAAATGTTGATGATATCTATTGCTGTTAAGGATGCTATAAAAAAAGGATTTTCAACCAAATTGGTGAAAATACAAATGTGATAGCATTGGGAGGGGACAATTTGTATGTATATTAATTTTTTATTGTGGTATAATTGACATATAACATTATAGTAACTTCAGGTGTACAACATAATGATTCAGTATTTGTATATATTGTGAAATGATCACTACAGTAAATCCACCACACACAGTTACAATATTTTTTTCTTTTTATGAGAACTTTGAAGATTTACTCTCATAGCAACTTTCAAATATGCGATACAGTATTACTAACTCCAGTCACTACTATAGTAGTATGGACATTTTAACAATATTAATTTTTCCAATTGATGAGCACAGAATATCTTTCTATTTGTTTGTGTCGTCTTCAGTTTCTTTCATTAATGTCTTATTGTTTTCAGTGTGCAAATGTTTCACCTCCCTGGTTAGATTTATGCCTATATATTTTATTCTTTTTTATGCAATTGTAAATGGCATTGTTTTCTTATTATTCTTTCTGATAGTTCATTATGAGTGTGTAGAAATGCAACAGATTTTTGTATACTGATTTTGTATCCTGCAACCTTACTGAATTTATTTATTAGTTCTAACAGTTTTTTTGGTGGAATCTTTAGGGTTTTCTACATCTAATATCATGTCATCTGCAAATAGTGATAGTTTTACTTCTTCCTTTCCAATTTAGATGTTTCTTTATTTCTGTTTCTTGCCTAATCACTCTAGCTAGGGCTTCCAGTACTATACTGAATAAAAGTGGTGAGAGTGGAAATCCTTGTCTTAGTCCTGATGTTATAGGAAAAGCTTTCAGCTTTTTACTATTGAGTATGATTTTTAATTACACATGTCTTAAGCCCAGCTACAATGCTCCTAGGAAACAAAAAATTTCCAGTACATATAAGAATATGGTTTTTACACAACATTCTTTTAGTGGCAAAAGATGGAATCAAAGAAAACCCATCCATTTGTGAATAGTTGAATGAATTACAGTATATCTACAACATGGAATAGTACACAGTCACTAAAATGATGAATTTGAATTAGATCTTTACCAATTGATTTGGACTGATTTACATGATGTATAGTAAATGAGAAAAGCATAACAAACTATATATAATAGGATATGTTTTTCTTAAGATGAAAGTGACTCTTCTAAAACCTTGATTACTATATGTTGTGTGTGTGTGTGTGTGTGTGTATGTTTTCTTTCAGTTCCTCTAGATCTCTTCACATGATGTTCCCTGCCTAGAATATTCATCCCTCCAATTCTCTCCTTTTATCAAGTCCTGATCCCACTTCCCATGTCCAAATTCAGTCCACTTTTTCAGGAAGACTTCCCTAGTCCCCTAGCTGAAGTTAGGCCCCTTTCTTATTTGCTTCCTTAGAGTTTCTCTCCCTTTCACAGTTCTCATGCGTATTATAATAATTATTTTTAATTACTTATCTTTCCCACTAAGGTAACCAGGGACTGTGCAACCAGGGATTGTCTATTTCATTCACCCTCACCTTCTTGCATAGCTCCAAACATATACTAGGGGTTCAAAGATCAATTAACATTGATCAGATAAATGAACCTTGTAAGGTTCTCAAGGACCCAGTCCATATCATTACTTGATATGTAACTTCTTCCACAACTGGAGAGTGGAGTCTAGACTCTATTGCCTCAGCAAGAACTATTATTGAGTAAATATATGAATAGATGGGAGTAACTATCATAGTTATGATACATGAAAGATCTAACTGCCTCCTATACTAGACTTAAATAAGATTCAAGATACTAGACCACTTATGGATTTTAAGGGAATGAGAGCTAGTAAATAAGACTTTTATGGCTATATTTTATTTACTAAAGTCTGATTTGAGACAAATTGATTATATCACTTTTCCTCTATAGTTCACTTGAGTGTTGGGGGATGAATATACTTATAACTAGAGCTCTTACTGAAGAGATGGGTTATGCAGCCCTCCACATTTTGTGACAACACATCCCCACCCCTACATGCAGTTGCTTAGATAAGGCATGGACACCAACCCAAATGTGTCTTATTCTCCTTCTTAAATTTGCAATTGAGAAACTGAGAGTCTCTAGAGCCAGAAGAACATACACGACCAGGTCAAATCGTTGCTATAGCAGGGCAAAGCCAATGACAGGCATACATGAGAGAACAGAGAGACCAATGTATAGCAGAGAGTAGCAGATAAACGGAGCAGACATGCAAGGATGATGGATTATCTAGCACCATGAGAGATGAAGAGAGCAATCTCATTTATCTATCCACCCATTCAAATATTTGTTGAACCTACTAGGATCCCAACATTACCATAGGTGCTAGGGATTCAACAGCAAATGGGACAATAAAAGTTCATGCCTTCATAGGCTTGAGTCTTATAAAAAGGACTGAGAGGAACTGATTATGATAAGTGTCACAAATGTTATGATAGGTTAAGTTCAGGATGCTATGGGAACATAAAATTGGGGAATCCAATGTCACCTAGCCTTAGGGCAGACTTTCCAGTTCCTATCCCTTTGTGGCCCTATTGTATCTCATTTCCTGTCTTTTGATACCTATGAGATTCCTCTTTATCCCTTCCAGAATAAGGTCTTTTATTCACCTGAAACAGTGCATTAGATATCAGACACATTTTGTTTGCCCATCACCCTTTTTGGTGCTGTCGTTTTAGGAACTGTCCCTTCTCTTCCTGGTGGGGAGGGGGTGTTGCACAAAACCCACTCTGGATGATTCAGAACCCTTTTGTGGAGACTGACAGAAGAATTGAGAGTCTCTGTCCTTCTGAGATCTCAAGCACAAAGGGCCTTACAAGGTTGGAGATTGTTGGGACCATTCTCACCACCATTTGGAGGAGGCTTGCCTGAGCATGAAGACACCACAGAGGACAGCAGAGCCAAGAGATGCTGAAAAAGATGAAGATTCTTGATGACATCTTTTTCAACATCTCTAAGGCTTTCTAGTTATATGAATCAATAAATTCCTTTTTTTTTTCTTAAGCTTAATTAATTGCTTTCAGTCATAACTAAAAGTATCCTCATTATTCAATATCAGCTAATCTGGATAAACGTCTGTTCCAGGAACAAATAATCCTTGACCAAGATGGTTTAGTGGGGTGGGTGGTGGGGAGGACAAAATTGACTCGCCTTGTTTTTCCCTTACTCTTTCCCAGGTTGTAATAACTCATTTGCATAATATAGTTCCTCACATAGTTTCCTATGGCCCTCCTGCCATTTCTGTGAAGTGGCTATTATGACTCCCATTTTGCAGTGGTGTCCTAAGATTGATCAGCTACAAAGTGATTGATTTGGTAGCTAGAATGTCATTCCGGCACCAATGCACACCTCTGATTCCTGCTCCCCCTGAATGCGGTCCCCCCATGCCAATGCCACTATAATCAGCACTAGTCCCTTGGGATGGCAACTGAAAAATGCCCACTGGGAAATTACGAATCTGTGTAATTATCTTTTTGAGGAATTAAAATCATAGCATAAATTTTATTATCCAGCTAGAGTTTAATTTTCATATGCAAATTTTGATAAGTTAATAGTATGATCAGACTTTTTAAGAACCTTAAATCATGCCAAGTTATTTTTTTAATGCAGCAGATAAATGCCTATTTTTTGGAAACTTGGCAAAAATATCTGGAAACGGTTACAGCAATAACCACACATAGGTATCCATCACACGAGAGACAGAAAGATCGCTTTTGTCCAGATTCCTTCGTCTCATAAATATACAGGAGTTCTGAGCTAAAAATAAAATATATAAGACTGCCACCATTTTTTTTTTTTTTTTTTTTGCAGTACGCGGGCCTCTCACTGCCGCGGCCTTTCCCATTGCGGAGCACAGGCTCTGGACGCGCAGACTCAGCGGCCATGGCTCACGGGCCCAGCCGCTCCGCGGCACGCGGGATCCTCCCGGACCGGGGCACGAACCCGTGTCCCCTGCATCGGCAGGCGGACTCTCAACCACTGCGCCACCAGGGAAGCCCTGCCACCATTTATTTTTTAATGAAAAATTTTCTGTACTGCTATGAGAGTGGTCCTTAAAGCTGTGGGATTTGGGGGACAGAATACGTTTTTGCTCTATTACCCTAAAACAGTCCAAAGAAATATTAAGTTTGGATTGAAACATTTAAAATACTATTTATTTTAAAATTTCACTGATGATTAAGTTTATGTTAAAATAAATTGCTGCACTTTATTTTCTCGACAACTTAATAAAACTAAACTCTCTCTTTCAAACTCTATTATATTTTTAGTCCCTTAGAATTTCACTTGGATACTACCTTGTTATTTTTGTGTCAATTTTTGAAGAATGACATCAACAATTATATGCTTGCAAGCCCTCCACTAAGTAACCTGCTAAAATAAGTCAGAGGCCATCAACACTCAATACTTTTACTTTGGTGAACTATTAGGTAGAGCTTTATTTTAAAATCTAAATCTTGCCATTTGCTATACGTAACATAGTCTGGGATCACATATTAAAGACATTGAAACACAATGTTTTCATTAAAAGATTACTCTAGTTACTATATGAAGCAAAATTTAAAAAATTTAAAAATTCTTTTCCAAGCCCATTCTGAAACTCTTTTTTGGTTATTACAAGAGAAATCTAGTTAAGAATTTTCTGAACTTCTTTTTCATCTCACCTATACAAAGATTAAGCATGAAGTAACACACAGACACAGCGGACTCAATTCTGTCTAAGTCACTGTCTACACAGTATGATTTTGAAGATTCCTCCTCTCTCAGAATTGAAGTCACTTAATGCTATCTGAAAGCAGGCACCTTTGTACCTCCTTGCAGTGTCATTGTCAACTGCTCACACCTGCCATAGATTAACAAATCAGATTTCCTATTAGAGTGAAACACTAAAGAAATGGAACAGAGAATCAATGAATTTTGGTAGAAGAGTAGAAGAGAGGGAAGAAGAAATGTAGAGAATGACTGCACGGAGCTTTGAGCCGGCCGGGAGCATCAGAAAAGCCCTGGGCCACTAGACTCCTGGGACTAGGGAAGGGACTCAATAAAAGGTAGGAAGTGTTAAAGGACCTAAAGAGAAACCCACAAGAAATTTCCCTGACTTCACATTTCTGAGGGCACTAATTCTATTTAGTAACATTTTCAAAATGTAACATCAGGATCATGACATTGAAAACAGACTCTGGAAGTAAGGGGAAAAAATTATTCCCTTAATTACGCTCACGGAGATAGTTGGCTGACTTCAGCAATGGAAATTAATTTATTCTTTTTTCCATTCTCTCATATGCACACTCTGCTACACCTTACTGAACAAGCTGAAAATTCAATAAATAAATGCATCCATTAATGATTTAGTATAACCCAAAAGGAAAGGAAAGCTGCCGGAGCCATTCCACAGGCCTCCTACTTTGCCAAAAACAATTACAATGGTGCAGGGCGATGGTGTGAACCCGACAGTGGGGGACCAGGGATGCTGGGATAGTGCTGTTCTTGCAGCTGCTGCTGTTAGAGCAACACTGAAGTAGCCACCTCTCTGGCCTTAGAATTTGCACACCCACCGTGACTGAGAAGAGAGGAATTTAAATATATTCATGTTAAGGGTTCTTCCTTCTTTCCCTTCATTATGCACCAAGAGATGTTCTAGTAAAATTCAAGACATCAGCTTGGAATATGTTAATGCTTATAAATTAAATTGTTCACAGAAGGTTATCAATGTTTAATGTTTACACTCAAGATGTTCTTTTTAATTAACACTTAGCTACATCTGTACTCTCTGTTCGCTGCAGAGAATGTCTGAACTTGCAGAGAACTGCAATAAGTTGTAAAACAGACTGCAGTAATTTTCAAAGTTGTACCCTTCAACTAAAGAAAAAGGGCTTAGCTTCAGAGGGCTGACATCATAAAGAGAACTAACTCACTCTTAGGAAGAAGTGGGCAGCTACTCTGTGTATGTATTGATAGATAGTTTTAGAAAGTTCCCTACATTCCTCATATGGAGATGGAAATTACCCATTCATTAATGCCTATGATGTATTCTGAGGCATAAATGTAAAAATGAAAAGTAATTTCCAAATTTAATGAGCAAAAGTTCATTAAATAAGAACCCACTGATTATAATTAATGTTAATTGATCACTTGTTAGCTATATAGGACTATTAAAAAACAGATTGTTTACCAGCTTGTGGCCTTGAGAAATCCACCTACTCATAAATATAGGAATAACACCTGTATGATGATTTCTTATGATGATTAAATAACATATGTAAAGTGCTTATCAAGGCTTTGTATATATTAGATACTAAATAAATACCAGTTTCTATCTGGTGTTATCACCATACTTTTTTACATTGTGCTTCTTTCTCTAAAAATGGGAATAAGAGTGTCAGAAAAAATTTACATATATATATATCTATATATATCTCACTGTGGACAATGTTACTTCTGATACAGTCTGGGGTCCTGCTCCAAGACAAAGAGAATTTAGAGAAGCAGACCCGGGATTCTGAAGTCTTCTGCAAAGAAAAAAGTATGTGTCACTTAAAGAAAAACTAGTCTCAGTAGAAAACAGATATTCTCGACAATAATGAACAGAATGGTTTTCATGGTGGCATTGCCAATTCTATAGAAAGTAAGAGCAGAAGAGTATGAAAAGAGTATAAAAGAATAATTTTTTAAAATGTAATGGATTCTTCTCATCCTTATATTCGATCTGAATTGCATTTTTTTAAGGCTCTGTAAGAATATCTCTAGCAAAGAGATTTCCAAGTTTTCCTAGTTTGATGGGAGAGGAAATTTCAGGCTTTGAGTAGATAGTAATGAAGAAGAATTGGCACAAAAAAGGGTGGGTGGGACCAAAACAGATTTTGCAGACTGATGAAAGTGTGATTTTGGCAAAATGGATAGAAATTTTCATCACTGCATATGCTCGAACTAGCTGTTGGACTGGTAAAACATTCAATTATAAATGTATAATTTTTACTATTGGTGCACTAACCTGCCTAGGAAGTTCTCAAGGTACATCTTTTGGATAAGCATCCTAAAGTGTGAGTTTCTCCATCTATAAATAACTTCCTCCTTTGTGTAATTCCAATAATTCACGTAAGTCTTACTTTCAGATGTCTATGGAAAATTTTGGTATATGACTTATTAAAATTATTATTTAAACCCAGAAAAAGTCAATGGTGCCCTAAGCAGGACAATGAGTGTATATATCCTTAGAACCAGAACTGTGAGGGAGCTTCCTGATCCACTATTTCTGGGATACCCATCATAATTCGCCACATGTTAAACTAGAAAAAATTGTCTTTACCTAACCAAAATTTAATCTTCTTGTAGTCTACCCAATTTTTCAAGTACTTTCTAAGTAGTATTTCAATGTGAACAAAATTTCTAACAGCAGGACAGAAGATGGCTATCTCAGGATTTATTTTCTGAAGTAGATGATTCAAGAGGGTTAAGAAGAAGGCATACAAATAAAATAATTAATTACAAATTAATTTTTTGTTAGCCTGACAATTACTTTTAACTCTGCAGATTTGTGGAGGAAATGATAATACTTTACAAATAAGAAACTTGGATCAGCAAAAATTCTATTGGCTTGGGGACTTTAAAATGGTTCACCCAGGTCTTAATTAGCACCGAACATTCCTTAAAATTTTTATTTTCCATTTTGTTAAGCTATTTCATATTTACTTTCTATCATATTTGAATCAGTATAAATCAAACTAGCTAGTTACACCATCTAACCTCTAGAAGAGCAAAGAGCTAAAGTCTAAAATAATAACCCTGATCAATGCTTCGTAACCTTGCTGCACTGTCAGATTCAGCTGAGTAGCTTTCAAAAATATGTAATACCCACATCTCAAACAGGCCATAGCCCAGTATTAGCAGTTTTAACAACTCTACCCAGTTGATTTTAATATGCAGACGGGATTAAACACCACTGCTTGTGCTACCTTTTTTAGGTAGGAAAGAGCCCTTCAAAGGACTATCTCTGTCCATCCCAGTTCCCTGAATATGGAGAGTACTCAATAAGTGTTAGGTCCTTAACCATTTCAATTCATCAGGGGTTGGCAAAATTTTTCTGTAGTAGGTCAGATAGTAAACATCTCAGGTTTTGCAGGCCGTAAGGTCTCCATCACAATTACTCAACTCTGCTGGTCCCTATCGCAACTCTAGATGCTGTCATCCTGGTGCAAAAGCAGCCATAGACCGACGGCTGTGTTCCAATAAAACTTTATTTATAAAATCAAGTGGCAGATTGAATTTGGCCCATTGGCCACTGGCCATAGTTGGCTAACCCTGCAATATATCACCTCTCAATTCAACTCTTACAGCCTTTTGCAATTTTATCATTGTAGCTTTATTTTATAGTTTAAAAATATTATTTATTGCAAAAAATATTGCCATGGATTAAATAACTAAGTAACCATTATACATGATTATTAAAGAAATTGCATAAATAAGAATGACCAAAATAATAGCCTCTGCACTTTGGATGAGATTACCATCTCTAATGATGTTATTAGTGAATTTTATTAAGCTTTATCTAGGCTAGCTAATATAACTTTATAAACTATGCCTACTGGGTACAAAGTGATTAAACAGAAATTCCCTTGTGCTAGTACTATCACAGAAAAGGAGCTATTTAATTGTTTTCAGAAAAGTACCATGGTCAATGGTAGGAAATACAATGGTAGATATACATAGGGCCTCTTTCCTCTCCAGGAAAGACACTGCCAATCAGTTATAACTGAGGCTGGATGTGGCCTTGCAATACTTCTTAATATTATTCCAGGCAGTCACCACAAATCAGAATTAGCAGACAAGATGAAATCTATGTGATGTTCTTGGCACAAAAAGAGATGTTTTTCCAGCTCAGACAACAAACAGGAAATTATTCTTCTCTCCAAGAGTATAAATGTCCTTCCCATCACTGCACTGAAGAGTGTGCTGATCTTGCAGAGGGAACACAGAACTACATGTTCATGTTAGTAAGGCAGAAAACTTCAGCAAGTCACAACTCATCCAAAGCAGGTAGCGAGAAATTTCCCACAGAAATCAATCAATTAAAAGTTCTGTAATTAAAGTTTTGTAATTTGAGCTCATGCAAAAGGAAATAGTAAAAACTTCTCTATAATGTTTATAAAATAAAGCTTGAAGCAGAGACTTGCGGGCAGCTGGTATGAGACTAGAGAATGTGGGGCACACAAAAGGTGATCCAGATGGGACCAGAACTTTTCACTTAGCCACAGTGTCATCACTGGTGGTTGGCACTGGCTATCACCTGGGCAACTGTGGTTCTCCTCCACGTGGCCTCTCATCCTCCAGCTTATAGACCAGTTTCCTTATGTGGTGGTCTTAGGGAACATTCCAAGACATCAAAGACCAAAGCTGCAAGGCCTTGGAGTCCTAAGATCCAGAACTTGCACAACACTGTTTTCCACAAATCGAAGCAAGATTCAAGGGGTGGGAAAAAGACTCTACCTCTTGACAGGCAGCTCTACAAAATATCGGGGCTATCCTTCCCAATCTGCCACTCAAGGTGGAGCCGTAGTCTTATTAACACATTCTTCTGTTTCTTCATAAAATCCTGAGTTAAGCTCTTCCAATTTCTAAGCATGAAGAGCAGGACCAGATGGCCTCTCTGACACTGTCTTAAGATTCTGATGCCCAGAGTGGTCAAAATGGATGAGGTTGGTCTAATAAAATTCTGCCACGATGAAGCATATTTCTATCTATGAATGCCACATCTTACACATTTACCCTCATTTCATATTCATTTTGTAAAATCCTATATTAAAAAGAGAAAATTACCTTAAATATTTAATTCCATGGTAAGCAGGATTTCTAATTCAGAAAAAAAATGTAACTTTTACTTCATTAAAATAATAGATTGAAGCCCATGAAGAAAAATTATAATTTTCTACAACTCTGCTACTTTTTTTTTTGCAATGCAGTCCTTTTTAGTCACTAAAAATTTACTACCTGGCTATAATAAGGGAGAAGCAAAGTTAGGCAGGCAACATGACCAATTCCCTGATATCTTAGATGAGAAACAGAAACAGGGAGGCTAAGGGTCTTGCTCAAGGTCCCAGAGGTAGCTAATGGCAAAACTGAAGCCATGAGACAAAACTTTCCATTCCCAAATAGTGTTTTTCCCATTGCTCGATTAGAACAGTTACTTGGATCCAGAAAAAGTCTTTATATCTATAGGCCTTGCTGCTCTGGCAAGATTGGGGATCAGCAAACTTCTGTAAAGGGACAGATAAAAATTACTTTAGGCTTTTCAGATCATAAAGCCTCTTGTCAGAACTACTCACCTCTGCTGATGTAGCACAAAAGCAAACAGTACATTAAATGAACATTACTGTGTTCCAATAAAACTTTATTTATAAAAACAGGCAGCAGGCCAGGTTTGGCCCACGAGCCATAGTTTGCCAACTCCTGTGCTTGATTTAAAGTTAAAACTATTAAGACCCCCATTCTTCACCCTTCTAGTATCCTTACCCTTACCATGTCTTCATTATGGGTACATTTTGTAACACCTTTACTTTGAGCTTGACTGTGTATTATGGATTGAATTGTGTCCCCTCCCCTCACAAAAAAATTCATACGCTGAAGTCTTAACACCCCGTACCTCAGACTTTATTTGAAGGTAGGGTCTTTAAAGAGTTAATAGAGTTAAAATGAGGTCATTATGATAGGCCTAATCCAATATAATTTCATATATATATATGTGTGTGTGTTGTATGTATATATATATATATACACACACATACATATATGTGTATATATACACATACATATATATATATATATGTTTATACATAGAGAGGGGAAATTTGAAGACAGACATGCATACAGGGAGAACACTGTGTGAGTATGAAGATGGCCACTTATAAGCCAAGGAGAGAGGCCTGGAACAGATCCTTCCCTCACAGCCTTTAAAAGGAATCAACCCTGACAACACCTTGATTTTGGACTTCTAGCCTCCAGAACAGTGAGACAATAAATCTCCATAGTTTTAAGCTACATAGTCTATGGTACTTTGCTACAGCAGTCCTAGCAAACTAACACACCGTGTGACTTGCTTTGCCCAGTGACGCATGGCTAGAAGTAGCAGTGTGCCAGTCCCCAGCCCAGGCCTTAAGAAACTTCACACTTTTTCACCTGCCCTCTTACACCTCTTCCACTGTTACGAGAAGAATATTCTCTAAAGCTATCCTGCTGATCTAAGGAGCCTGGAAGCAGAGCCACTCCAGTCAAGCCTAACCTCCAGCTGACCTGCCAATACAACAATAAAATGTTATTTCTGTTAAGCCACGGAGTTTGGGGATGGATTGTCATAGAGCAAAAGGTAATTGATTCAAAGGTTAAGTTTAGCATTAGATAAATTCCCAAATAGGGCTATAAACAACTAATTCAAGACTCTGACTTTCTTTTTCCTTGCATGTGCTTTGCCTGTCCACTGAAAATTTGTCAACTACTGAAAACACTGTTCACCCGTTCCACCCCCACACCCATTTCTTTTTTCCTGTAATGAAGATAGTTATGGATGAGCACCTGAATGCATTAAAAATCTACTTGCCTGTTTTAACTCAGGCCAGCAAAACTGCTACGTAGTTCCATTCCTTAACTGCAGTTGCAAAAATCTGCACTGCTTTCAGCAGCCTAACTTTATCAGCTAGGCCATGTCTTTTTTTGCCAGGTTTATTGATATATAATTGACGAACAAAAATTTTACATATTTAAGGTGTACAATATTATGATTTGATAGACTATTTCTTTTTTTAAAATAAATTTATTTATTTCATTTATGGCTGTGTTGGGTCTTTGTTGCCGCACACGGGCTTTCTCTAGTTGCAGTGAGTGGGGGCTACTCTTTGTTGCGGTGTGCGGGCTTCTCATGGCGGTGGCTTCTCTTGTTGCGGAGCACGGGCTCTAGGCTCACGGGCTCAGTAGCTGTGGCTCGCGGGCTCTAGAGCGCAGGCTCAGCAGTTGTGGCGCATGGGCTTAGTTGCTCCGCGGCATGTGGGATCTTCCCGGACCAGGGCTCGAACCCGTGTCCCCTGCATTGGCAGGCGGATTCTTAACCACTGTGCCACCAGTGAAGCCCCAAGGCCATTTCTTAAGAAATTTTGAGATGTATCTATAAAAATATATACTGTTGTTGTTGTTGTTAACTAAATAATGCAATCCATTTAAAACAGAATTATAACATATTTTTTGAAGAGATACACAGTAGATTCTTAACCTCTTTGGTATTCTCAGTTTTCAGTAAGCTGCCTAACCTCTTCAGTCTTAGTTTTTGATCAGCTGAATGAAATCAGACTAGTCAGTGTATTAGTTTTCTAAGGCTGCCATAACGTATCCCCACAAATTGGGTGGCTTAAAATAACAAAAATGTATTGTCTCACAGTACAGAGGGCTAGAAGTGCAAAATCAAGGTGTCAGCAGGGCCACGCTCCCTCTGAAACTGAGAGAGTCGAATCCTTCCTGGCCTCTTCTGGCTTCTGATGTTTGCCGGCATTCCTCAGTCTTCCTTGCTTTGCAGCTGCTTCTGTCTCTGCCTCCGTCTTCACGTGGCTGTCTTCTCCTTGTGCTTCTCTCTCCTCTTCTTACAAGGACACCAGTCAGATTGGATTAAGGGCCCACTACATACTGCCCACTGAAGTATGACCTCATCTTGACTTCACTAATTATAACTGCAACAGCCCTATTTCCAAAAAAGGTCACTTTCTGAGGCAATGGAGGTTCAAACTTCCATATAATGTTTTTGAGAGGCCCAATTAAACCCATAACAGTTGATTTTCAGTTTTGTTTTGCATTGTAAACCCAGCACCTTTTCAGATGTGTTTTTGCCCAGAAGTATAAATCAGGAAAATCGTTTGAAACACAGCTGTTCTGGTTAAAGGAACAGTAGGCACTCAAAAGCCTGCCCATTCACCCGCCAAACCCCCTTTTCAAACTCACATCTCCAGCAGTGCCTCAGAAACCTTGAATCATGATTTTAAGACCACTGGTCTATGTCAACTCTGGCTTTGAATGATTTTTCTTACAAATAGAAAATATTCTGAAAGATTACTTTTTCTCTCAATTATTGTGCTGAATAACTCTTTCAATTGGAAAATCAAATTTTATACCCCTCGAAATAGTTACTATATAACTGATTAAAATTTCTCTAAGAAACTACATTATTAGGTGGCCAATTCTGTTTCATCTCATTTCTGCATATACCTGATAGATTTATTTTAACTGTGCAGTAAAGAGTTAACTTAGCAGGTTTGGGATATTCAAACCCTGCACCTTCCAAAGAAATGAATGGCCCTTGACCAGCTACTGGGGGATAACCTCTAAACCCTTGAAATATCCTGCCTGATAAGAGTGTCTGTATACCTGGGGCTTTGGGACTTGCCTGGTAGTTGAACAATGTCATTTATAGTGGGGGTCTTGGGCCGTGCTGAATCAGTATGACCTCTGCGGGGAGTTAGAGACGGAATAACTAAGGTCGGTCACACGGGCGCTCCATGCCTACGTGACCAACCCCCAATAGAAACCCTAGACACCAAGGCTTGAGTGAGCTTCTCTGGTTGGCAATACTCTGTGTGTATCGTCACATGTCATTGCCAGGAGAATTAAGCTCTGTTCATATGACTCCACTGGGAAAAGACAACTGGAAGCTGATTCTAGTCGCTCCTCTCCAAGCTATGAGCTTTTTGCCTTTGCTGATTTTAATCTGTATCCTTTGGCTATAATAAACCATAATAGTGAGTATAACAGCTTTTCTGAGTTCTGTGAGCCCTTCTAGCAAATCACTGAAACTGAGAGTGGTCTTGAGACCCCCAAATACATAACTACCTGTGCTAATATACCTGAATGGAAAATGCAAGATTGTGATTAACTTCTCCATCAAGTATATATGTAATCACTGTATACTGCTCTGTTGTACATTACAATCACTTAGGTGTGATATGTATGTGGAAGGTTCCCAAGCCTATGTGTAAGTAGTCAAGTCATTGAAACCAGTGAGATCCTGAGTCAGGGCCCCCCACTTTGATAAAAGGATATCGACATTACCATGGGCTCATCCAGTCTTTGCAGGGCATGGATCTGACCTTAACCAGTCCCAGAGAAAACTGCACTCCAGGCTCTTGCAAGACCCAGGGTTCACAATGCCAGCTGAACCATTTAATAGTTATGAGACTCCGAGCAAATTCTATAAAATCTCTGAAACTTTGTTTTCTGCATGTAAACAGAAAAACAATAAATGTCACACTGCATTATTGTGAAGTTTAACAAAGATGGTATATGTGTGATTGAATAAAGTTTAATAACAGAGGATGGCTCTTAACCACTAATCTTGCTAAAGAGGATCCTGTCTTTCTCTCTCATCTACTTCCCCTTCCTTGCCTTCCAAGGAGGATTCTGCCTTTGCCAGTTCATTATTTGGAATTTGATGGTGCAGAATCAGAACAGAGGAAAGGACAGAAAGAGGAGAGGTACACAGGCTAAGGCCAGGGAACAGGTTTTTGCAGGAAGACTCTGAGAGAAATAGGTCTGACAGACCTGCAGTAAGGGAGAAAGTAGATAGGAGATAAAGAGCAGAATTTTAAGAAGTGTTGAATCCTCTTCATAATATTTGGGGATCACAAGTATAGACCTGAGTAACCTCAAACAGTTTGCTGCCCAATTTATATCAAAACCCTAGTTGAGAGAACTGAAACAGAATAATGTTTGAAGAATAGTCTATTTTTCTGTAGATTAGAGGCCAGATCAGATCATAGAAAACTTCATATGCTTGTATTTATCTTGCTCCCCCAAAATTCTTTCACTGAGTTCCACTTGAGTTCTCTGTCCTTAACTTATATTGAGGGAATTATAGACTCGAAAATATATTGTAACTTGGGGACATCTTTTCCATGTGATGTCACACTCCAGAAATGTCACTCAAAACCCAATGTCACACAAAGTTGTTTCCCTAAAGATCTAATATGTTTCTTCCTCTGTATACTGATAAACACATATGTTTTGCTATCATTAAGATCAGTCAAATTTCTAGTCCAACATTTGTAATGATCTAAACCCTAAGTTTTATCTATTTGCATTTGAACTGCCTTCTTCATCCTTTTATGATGAATAAATCAGGCTATTGCGAGTGGAGGAAGATAATACCACCAGAGCATGAAGATTCTGAGGTTGTTGGAAAAGGACAAGGAGGTTAACAGACTTCCTTTACATGTGTGTGTGGTGGGGGAGAGGATATCAGTGGAAGTAGCCTTCAGACAAGCAAAAATAAATCAACACAAATTTAGGAGCTCCAGGAAGCCAACAAGAATAGGGCATTTTGATGGAGCTTTAAGAGTCAGGGCTATGTTATAAAGCAGAAATTAACACACCATTGTAAAGCAATTATACCCCAATAAAGATGTTAAAAAAAAAAAAAAAGAGTCAAGGCTAAATGAAAACAGCTTCTTGTAAAACTTGACCCAGCTTAAAACATAAGTGATGAAAACAAGTATAGCATTTTGCTTTTAGGATCTATGCAAAGAATTCAATTCAGGATCAGTAGCTGCAAAGTGTACAGTTTTGATTTTTAAATACTAGGAGATTGAACCCTGGAGCCCCACCAGAAAAGACTCAACATGCTTAAGGATTTAGAGAGGTTTAACCATCTGGGGGTGAAAAAGTTTGCAACTGAACAATCTAGATGGTTAAGTACTGTGCCACACACAGAAACCATAATTTATTTCTATGATTATTTTAAAAGAAGAATATTCTTGAACCATTACTGACTCTAGGATGCAATACAACGAGCCTTCTTTTGAGGGTCTTTTTATTGGTCTCGTGAACAAAATCCAGCAAGTCCATGTCAGTTTTCCTTAACATGGTCATGTTTATTTAAGTTTAGTCAAATGAACTAAAGATAAGACAGAATCACACCCAAGAAGAACCTTAGACATCATCTAGCCCTACTCCTTCATTTTATAGATTTAAGACTAAGATTCACAGAGGCCAGAATCAAATGTCCCAGCTAATGGCAAAGAGCTGAGGCCTCTGGATTCCAGAGCAAGCTCCCTGTTCTGTGAGTAGAGCATCAGTCTGTTCTGCCCCAAACACGACCAATGCAAGTAATACAATTGCGATTGAAGCTATTTCTGGTGCAAAAACAAAGACTCCTGTCTCTACCATTCCTCATATCATACAACAGTTCACATTTGCCTTTTTTTCATAGAAATTATTTCAACTTTAACTTTTTTAGTTTTTAAATTCCACTATAATTTGCATATTCTATAAAATTCCCAGGCGACTTTATTGAGCATATGTGTTGACAGTATAGACAAATTTCATCTTATGACTTGTTACTACATGTCTTTCTTTATGAATCTCCTCAGTGTTTTTTCATGACTCAATATTTCCTTTTAAATCTCTTTGGACCAATATTTCTATATTTTCGCTAAGGTTTGCTTAGCACTTTCAAACTCAAAAATATAACCTGTAACTATGAATCTTTTCCTCAGCAGGATAAGCATGCTTTGTAGTTCTTTGGCAACTAACTCTTTCCCTTCAGCTCCTTTCACTCCAGGATATTTGCAGAAAGTTTTATTTGTTCTTATTTTCATTCCATAAGTAACTCTTCTACCCATGGAGCATCCTCATTCCAAGTTGAAGGACAGATACAAAACAGAATCAAAGTTGTATTAAAATATAGCAGATACATTTTTAGGATCATTATAAATGCTTGTTTTGTTTAGAAATTTTGTGCATCGTTTAATTTTTTAATAACACAATATCGATACCATTTTAAGAACACACTGCCTATGTTTCCTATTGTAATAGAGTTATTTCTTACTTAAAAAAATTGTACTTTTGCTGTATCCTTAAATTCACAAAGAATGATAAATCTTTTTTTTTAACATCTTTATTGGAGTATAATTGCTTTACAATGTTGTGTTAATTTCTGCTGTATAATAAAGTGAATCAGTTATATGTATACATATATCCCCATATCCCCTCCCTCTTGGGTCTCCCTCTCACCCTCCCTATCCCACCCTCTAGGTGGTCATAAAGCACCAAGCTGATCTCCCTGTGCTATGCGGCTGCTTCCCACTAGCTATCTATTTTACATTTGGTAGTGTATATATGTCCATGCCACTCTCTCACTTCGTCCCAGCTTACCCTTCCCCCCCACCCCCCTGTGTCCTCAAATCCATTCTCTACGTCTGCGTCTTTACTCCTGTCCTGCCCCTAGGTTCATCAGAACCTTTTTTTTTTTTTTTTAGGTTCCATATATATGTGTATATGGTATTTGTTTTTCTCTTTCTGACTTACTTCGCTCTGTATGACAGACTCTAGGTCCATCCACCTCGATAAATCTTTTTTGCAATGAGGAGTTAGTCAAAACAGGTAACTAATTTTCTCAAACTCTAAAACTATGGGAAACCTTTTGTAAGAATTAAATTCACAGAGTCTTAGATGAGCTCAAATCTGGAAACTGATAGCAGATATAGGAATTCCTCAGAATGGCTCTTATCTCTTCCATTTTTTATGTCCCTTCCATGAGATTTATTAACATAAATGAAGCTATTAGATTCTATTTTGTTTTTTCAATACTCCTCTCTCCAAATTTGTCACCATTTAGAATTCACCAAAAGCTAAAATTTGGATTACTGCTTTATCACTAAAAAGTTTCTAAATCTGCTACCACCTGTAAGATCCCTTCATGAGCATGTTCTCTTCGAAGAGATCAAATTTGTGATTAGGATGAATTTCAAGGATATGATTTTTAACCATCTCCAGAGTTTTTCCTGGAGCATTTCAGGGACACTTGTCTCAAGGAAATGTGTTCTGGAGTCAAGCCAGGGTGGCCACAGCCCAAACAGCACAGGAGTTATTTTAGTGCCCTGTGATATTTTCATCCCAATTCTTTGTCCTCCTTTTCTGTAGTATCACTTTCCGGATTGTACCTCATACATAAAGAAAGGAATAGGAAAGTGCCAAGGAAAAATAAATATTACTAGAGGAGAATTTAAAATATGGTTAAACGGTTGTTTACTTATTTTTCTAATCAGAAAATATCTCTTCCTCTATGTGTGTGTATAGGTATATACATATACACATATACATGTATATACATATGTTTACCTATACACATATATGTATAAAGATATACACACATATGAATTTAAAACCTATATGTAATTAAGCTACAGTTTCACGTTGCTTCTGAATACCATTGATCTACATACACAGAAGCTTTTAAAATCATGAATCTTATTTAACTTAGTTTGCTAATTTATCTTAAAACTTAATTTACATATTAATAGTTACCAAAGTGTGTGCTTTTAATGATCATTTACTGCTTATTTTTTCTTGTGTGAAAACTAGATATTCTTCATCTTTTATTTTTTTTGGCTCCACGCCCTTCACAAACACAACTCATTTCCTTCAACATTTTCTCTCACTGCACACTATGAGTTTCAAACTGCAGGAAAGAATGCTTCATGAATATTTTGAAAAATCTTCTGCTGTAAACTTTCCCTCTCCCCCCATTTTGGGTTTCTGCATCTTCCTACACACAAAAAGGGAACGTGCCATTACTTTTGGAAAAATTAAGATTCTAAAATCTTTTTCCCCTCTTGACAATTTCTCACATGGACTCTGAGTATTCATATCCTCACATCTAAAATTTGCAGAAAAGTATTTTTAAGTAACAAGCTTGTATCAGTTATCTGAACCACATTTTAAGTTTCTGTTAGTCTTCTCTTAACGTTTATTGTTTTATATTTTAGTTAATATAGCCAAAAACAGTTTTATTGCCTTTGATGATATTTTCAAGAGGTCCAGATACTCTTCTGATGCAATGCTCTTCCAGTTCAAGAAAAAATATTCAATTATTCCTCAAATGAGTCTTCCTACATCATTGAATCAGCTACCTATAATATTTGTATACTAAATTCCCTTAACCTATTTTCTAGGCCTGTCATTTTCTCTTATGTTGTTGTAATTAGTTTATTTGTTCTATCCACAGCGGGAGACGTTGTTTTGGTTCATTCTTAGTTGCTTTATCGCTGCTCTTCACAGCTTCCAGGAATATGTTTAGTTCATCTGTAGTATGAATTGGTTTAGAACTTGTCTTTCGTTGCCATAGCTAATCTTTTTCTGCAACCTTGTTTTCTCCTTTATTACTTCTCAAGAACAGTGCGTGTCAGCTCATTTACATGTTCAGGTCAGTCTTCTGTAATTATTTCAGGGATCACAGGTTTCTTCTCCAGGTTGTTGAGTCCGTTTTCCCCTTTGGTGTTGCAATACCTGTTCACTGGGCATGGCGTTTTGAATAGGTCTCATTGCTTTTGGAACTTAAATTCTATTAAATTCTTTGGATTCTGTTGTTTGCCCTTTTTACCAGACACTTTTCTATTATATATGGAAATAAGGGATAATCTGATGCTATGGTGTTATTTCCTCCACTGTACCATCTTTTTACAATGTCATAGACTGGTACTGCCAAATACAGTAATTTTTTTCTATAGTCATGCTTGATTTTTTCATGTTAACCTCTTATGATGATCACTACACAGTGTATTAAAATAGATGCACGCATCATTTCCAAAGTATTTTTCAGTCCTCCAACAGACTTTGCCTGGTGCTTAAGGTTTGGACACTAAATGATAATGATCTATAATATAAAATAATTCATGTTCACAGATTTCTCCAAGTAGGTTAACGAGTAAATTTAGAGGCAATCTTTTTCAGCCTAGCAACGTTTCTTCGTTAGAGCACAGTACAGCTGCCACCCCTTCCTTGCTGTGATGCCAGGAGCTGCAGTTACTGAGGTTAAGCACATTCTTGAATAAGTTAGTGTTCAGCCGTTAACCTTACCAAGGTGCAGCTTCAAGCCCCAGCTACCTGGCCATGTACACAGAAGGGTTAAAATGTCTTTCGTTTTGTCGCTGACTGGCTTTCCTTGCCGTTAAAACTATAGAGAACAGTTGGAGTAACTAAAATATAGACACTATTTCAGAGGTTAAAATGGGCCACTCCTATGTTTTGATTTGTGTTTTATTTTGTCTCCACAAAAAGACCTCCTGCCTCTGTCTCCTTCAAGCAAAGTGGCAACTCTGCCTTGAACCACTGTCCTTTCATTCTCTTCCCCAAAGCACTGTAAACTCTAAGCTCCTCTGACCCATATCTGTACTCCAAGAAGATTTTCTTTACATTTGCATAACTTAAAGATGTCTATTTCCATCATAAAGAGACAGTTTGCCTGGAAGCTGTATTGGAGTTTCCACCTCCCACCTAATAAAAACTTCTTGCAGTTTTTAAATAATGAAATTTGAGAGACTGGGGAGATTACACTCTCATCCCTTCTCCAGTTTTCTTTGAAGTTTGTGGCATCTGGGAAACCTGATACAACTTCTCATAATCTGTGAGACCTGCATTACTGCATCCAAGCAGTTTTCACACCATTCAACAAATGTTTGTTGAGTGCTTACTATGCACCTGGCTCTGTTTGGGATGCATCAGTGAACAAGGAGGACAAAAGTTTCTCTGCTCATCCAGCTGGTGGAAGGAACACTCACCCTAAATGAAATGAGGAAGGTGTGTGTGTGTGTGTGTGTGTGTGTGTGTGTATGTGTGTGTATATATATATATACGTATATATATATATATACATATTAGATTACACATTAGATGTATATATGTATATGTATTAGATAACTATAAGCACTAGGAAGAAAAAGTAAGGAGGAGGGGGAGGTGAGGGGTCAGAATGGCATGGTGATAGCTTTGAGACTCCATGTAAAGCCCTAAAGGAAGAAAGAGTTGCAGGCAAAGGGAGAAGCCAGACAGGCCTTGAAGAACCCAGAAACTACAGCTCTCAGATCTCTCATGACTAATATTTTCCTCAAATCAAGAAAAATGTGATATAAAATTAAAGTATAAGATTTTTCATCTTCTCAAGCTTTCTTGACCCCTATTGCATCTGAGATCCCTGAGCTGTTTTAAGAACTCCTTAGGACACAGAGGGTTTCAGAAGCAGCCTTCAACTTTTCCTGGAGCTTAGGCCAGTTTATTCTAAGAGCCACCATTTCATATCTCTTTCTTCTAAATAGACCATAATCAAACACTTTTTGGATCTATTTTGGTTTTTCTTACCCCACCCCCTACCCCCACCCCTCACTGTGTCCCTAATTGCTTAGAAGTGACATCTCATTGACAGCTGCAAGGCTGCAGACCTCATGCCAATCTCACCCAAATGAAATCATTCAGCACCCGAAGGAATCTTGGCCTTCTGGACTCCGGTTCTGGCTGAGAAATCCGTGCCCTACTTTGATGGCCTGAACCACAGGGGAAGAAGGTCACTTACAGGAGTTCCTACTGCTCCCATTCCTCACCTCCAAAGCTGCCTTAATACCAAAGAAGGCCTACAGATCCTGCCCCTGTGCTTCCAAGCCTGAAAATTCTGGGAGATCAAACAGAGTGAAGAGCCAAGGGCACTTAAGAGTCACAGTAGAACAAGGAAGGGAACTCAAAGGTTAGCATGTAAATGAGCCAAGTTGGATGAATGGGGCCTGCAGCAAAGCTAGAAGCTTGCAATCTTTAGCGGGGGGAGCCAATTCTCATATCCAGCCAGTGGTTGCAACGTGGCAATAAAAGTCCAGTGTGGCCAAATATGTTTTTTAAAGGAAAGACAGAAATCTGAGTGTTTGTATGAGATTTCCTGATGGTTTTAACACTGGCAACTAGTGATTCAAAAAAACAAACGGAACCACTGTTGAATGAGGCCAGATCAAATTTGTCTGCAGCCTGGGTTCTGCCTGAGGGGCCCCATTCTGTGATTTCTGGATCCCTCAGTCATTGCCTATTTCATGGTGTTCATGGGAGACTGAAATTCAAAAACAAGAGATGGAGAAAGGGTGGTAGGTAATTTCTAAGTTGCATGCCAACTCTGATTTAGTATAGCGGCTGCTCTGAGCATTATGTTTAGGGTTCTGAGGCTATTTCTGGGTCAGCAGAAGAAATATCGTGTTGAATTATCAATGTCGAATGATGGTGCGTAAGACATGTATTTGCCACTCCTCAGCCAGACTATCCACTTGATGGCTGGGGTGAGGGTGGCAGAATAAATGTTTTCAGCTGCCCCCACTTCCTCAGCTTGTCATTTTAGGTGTGTTTCTCTCACATTCCCCAGAGCCTGGGAAAATAGGTGCTGACTTTCAAAGAACAGGGGGGGTCCTGCCAACCATCAGGTGCCTTTGCTTGTAACTCATGACACACAAACCACGTTAACATATTCATCCCTAAAGGAGGAGGGCAACCTCTCTGATCTAACAGTCACACACCTAAGGCATAATTTATTCAGTTTTTGTGACGTAAAAATATCACAGCAAAGTACTACCCTAGACCAGTTGGGTTTCAGATCATCAAATATTTTCAACTTTTCGAGCTGATTTTAATATACCAAAATGAATTGCATTTCAGCATCAGAATGCTCTTTAAGACGAAGTCCAGGTATTTTATTTTATAGAGAACAATAAAAACCAACACTGGAAAGCAGCCTAAAAGACAGTTATTTTTAGCATTTTAATTCTTGATCAGGAGACCAAAACCAAGAAAGTAACTGGAAAATGTTATCCTCCACAAGAATATCTTAGAGGTAAGGGTATTTCGGTGCTTAGAAATATATGTTTAAACATACATCCATTTATATTGAACTCCAGAAGGAATTTCTTTATAGGAAAACAGTAGCAAACCTATCAGATAAGTTCTTTTCTGTTAATTCACTCTGTTTTCCATCCAATAAATCCTCTACCAAAACTCTACGCAAAATAAGGGAAGGTCTGTGAACTCCCAGTTTCCAATAATTGCTAACTCAGTACTACAATAAACTCTTGAGTAAATGGAGAAGACGGTAGACGGCCTATGCGGGATTTTATACCCTACATGATGAAGGCGTTTGATATGAGAAAGCTTCTTCCCACAACCGCAAAGTCTCTTTCCCATCAACATGATGTTGATGTCTAAAATTTTGATAGAAAACTATGCATTATCTATAGCATGGTCTTCCACTTATTTGATTCTGATTCTATGGGAGAATTTTTTTTCCAAATCTGTAAGTTGTAGAGTGCTGACAGCACTGCAAAATCGTGTCTGTAGACATACAAGTGAACTGTCTGATGGAGGGAACCACCCTCCCACCTGTGGAAAAAACAGTTTCGTCTCCATAAGTACATTCATTTCAATAGTCCTGATCTAGAAATGTATCTGTTCTTTTTGATTCTTCTTTGAATTATTCTTATAGCATCTGCCTGGTTCTCTGACTGATCAATGAGTTAACTAAGATCTTTAACACGTTTGTTTTATATCTGTCTGAGAATCATGATTTTCCCTCTTTGAAAAGTTTCTCTTGACAGTACTTACCTCTTAGATTAATGTAAATGCAATTCTTGATAAGTAATATCAAAATTTATCCACATTTACAAAAAAATTAAAACTTCCAACAACATTGTACATCAACTATACTCTGAAACATTTTTTAAAAAAAACTTCCACCCTGATTAATTTTTTGTGTGACTTTACTTTATCCTACCAAAACTTTCACTGAGAAATTTGTTTACAAAGAGTACATTTCACAACTAAGCAGATTCCCACTCTGTGTTTTACATGAAATCGTATTTCACCCTATGGTTTAGAAAAAGTAACAAAGAATAGGAATAACTTGTGAAAAATTTTTTCAATAATTAATGAGCATTTGCTCTGTTCTAGTCTTGTTCATTGTTATAGGATGGATTATGTCTCCTCCCTGCTCCAAATTCATATGTTGAAGTCCCAACCCTCAGTACCTTGGAATGCAACCATATTTGGAGTTAAAGTATTTAAAGAGGTGATTCATTTAAATAAGGCAATTAGGGTGGGGTCCTAATCCAATATGAAAAAGAAGAACCACCAGGGGCTCACATGCACAGAGGGACAACCTTGTGAAGAGGCAGAAAGACAATGGACACATGCAAGCCAAAGAGAGAGGCCTGGAACAGATTCTTTATTTATGGCCCTCAGAGGAAACTAACCCTAATGGCACCTTTCTCTTGGACCTCCAGCCTCCAGGACTATGAAAAATAAATTTCTATGGTTTTAAGCCATGCAGTCTGTGGTATCCTGTTATGGCATCTCTAGCAAACTAACACATTCATATGTCAGATCAAGGGATCCAGGATGTGTCTCACTTTTGGAGAGACCTTTTAAAGGCTGCCCAAGAACAAATTCACTTCTCCAGCATTCACTACCCCAGGCAAAAGCCAATCAAAGCACGTGCCCCAAGTCCTCAAAGAGTTTCTCCAATGTAACATCCACTGTTCACAGGGTGACTGAGCCAATGCCTCAGGCTGCCATGCCCAATGCTTCCTTCAGTAAACCTGTCTTCCAATTCAGCTTCACTGAGGTTGATTTGGTCCAATCAACCTCAACCCTGCTATGAGGACAGGCTCTCACTCAGCCCAGTCCTGTCTTCCAGGGAAAAGGGCAATTCCAGATGATGGAGAGTCCATGGCATGGGTTGAAGTAATACAGCGGTAAATTTAGAGGTGAGGACTTTCCATTGACTAGTCACAGGAGAGTTGAAGTCCCCTGGGATAAAGCAGGACTAGAAATGAAGAGGAAGATCTGGAGAACATTCCCATGAACATGGAAGAGTAACCTGAAGGTTGATGCAGGAAATGGAAGAGAGTGGAATAGTCTGGAATAAGCAAGAAGACTGCATTACTCTCCTGCCCTAAAGGTATTATAGTCAGGAGAGGGAGACATATCAGCAAACAGGTAATTAAAATATGCTCTGATGTGTACATGATCAGGGTATGCTAGGGGAGCCCATGAGAGGTATTTGGACCCCAGGCTGGGTCAGTCAGAGTGTGAAGAAGGGAAGGATTAAGGGAGAACTGGGCAGTGTTTGTCCAGCACGATCCAGGGAGGAACACTAAATGTGGCTAAGATGAACTTTCCAGTTATGGAAAAGCATCTCTGCGAGTGGAGTAGAGATGATTGACTAGGCCCTGCCATAGACTAATGAAACGTTTCCCTGTGCCCACTAATCAACACTCTCATTATTAGTTTATCTTACTAAGTACTCTGATTCCAGCAAAGGAACACCACCTGGGATGGAAAATACATGCATTCCAGCTTCTAGAATTGAATATCTCACACTGTAACTTGCTTCGGCCTCTTGTGAGTAGATTGCCATGAATCATCTTTCCTGAGGCTTTTCAGCTCTGAGAAACTGACAAGGGCTGAGGGCCAGACTGGAGGTCTTGCAAAATTCACCACAGGTAATGTCACCTGTAAGGCCTCCTGAGAGACAGAATATTAGTGTTCTTCTGGCAGCACCCTAACCTGCTCTAGAGCCCCTATGCAACTTTTGACAGTGGGTGTGTTGAATATGGACTGGATGTCACCAATGAGCTTGGTGGAAACATAAAGCCCTTTTATGATAACACCTACTTTCCTCTGACGAGCCCTGTTATTGCTCAGTAGCAGAAAAACTAAATTTGGTCCAATCAGAAAACTTAGTCCAGACCAATAAATTTTCCAATTGCTTCTGACTTAAAATTGAGCATCTCTCGGAAAATATTCAATCCAATGCAGGTATGATTCTTATTGTTCCCTGTCACTGTCCAGCCTCTCTGCCTACAATTCTCCTCCTCTGCAACGGACTTAACGTTTGTGTCCCACCAAATTCTTATGTTGAAATCCTAACTCCAATGTGATAACCCCAATGTGATGGTATTAGAAGGTGGGGCCTTTGGTAGGTAATTAGGTCATGACGCAGAACCCTTGAATGGAATTAGTGACCTTATAAAAGAGACCCCAGAGAGCCCCCTAACCCCCTTCTACCACATAAGGACACAGTGAGAAGGTGGCCATCTATGAACTAGGAAGCAGCTTCTCACCAGACACCAAATCCTCCAGTATCTTTATCTTGGACTTCCCAGCCTCCAAAACTGTGAGAAATACATTTCTGTTGTTTATAAGCCACCCAGTCTATTGTAGTTTGTTATAGCAGCCTGGTTGAGCAGTCCTATAAGGAGAACGCTTAGCGGGTAGTCTACCCCATAGACTTAGTATAGAAGGCCTTGTCTCCACTGGAAGCCTCTTGTTGCAGGGTGCCTGGCAACCCAACCAAGACCTCAGCTACCTTCCTTAGTTGACCCCAAGCCCACAGCAGCCTATGAATTTCCCCAGGCTGAGCTTAGCTCCAGAGGAAGCTGACGGTGATCTTTGCCTTCTTCTGCTTCACGTTGCCAGCTCATCAGGGCCGTTCATACTCCAAAGGCAACAGAGGACTCTGCAGTCTGCTCCTTAACAAACTCTAGAAATGGCGTACCTGTTTCTTACTTATTTGCCTATAAATGCAAAACTAAAAATGATGGTTTAGAATATGGTTTCCATGTGTAGACATGTGGTCAGAAAAAAATCAGGGCACTCAGATGCCCTTTTTCTTCTTTTTATTCCCCCTCCCGTCCTTCCTTCCCTTCATAGTCATGCTTCACAACAAGTGTTTCTGTGCTCACTTTCTTTACTTCCTCTCCTCACATTCACTCTTTGTGCAATCTGACTCCATTCCCTGAAACTTCTCTCCGTAAAGTCATCATTTATCTTCATATCGTCAAATTCAATGACAGTTTATGTGCTGGTCTCCTTTGACCTCACTGTGGCATTTGACACTTCTGTCCTCTCCCTCCTTAAAACTCGCCTTTAGCATTAGTGGCACCACACTTGCCTAGCTGTCCACCTCCTTCTCTGATCAGTTTTCAGTCTCTTGCAAAGCAGGCTCTTCCAGTGATGCTCCACTGATGCTGCCACCACTGCTTCAGGGCCTGATTCTTTGTCCTGTGCTCCTCCATCCACATATGATCTCATTGGTCACCATGTTTAAGTCTCTGCTCTCTTTCAACGACCACTTATGACCCAGTGCCTCTAGCCTCTTATGCCCAGCTCAGACACCACTGCTGGGCTCTGGACCCACAGAGTCTGCTCTGAATTTGACATTTCTAACTAAAAGTTGTCTAATCACTTCCTACGCAACATGAATTAACACCCTTTACTCCTTCTGTATTCCCCTCACTGAAGGCCCCCTCGTTCCCGCAATGACCTATTACTCCAGTCATTCTGGACTCTGCCCCTTCTACCCTGAGTTGGGTTTTAATTCCTAAATGTATGTTAGGACTCTTTTCCTGCTTGCCTGCCTGGAGTGTTGCCCTCTCAGCCTCTAGGCTGTACAAACCCTTTCATCTACCCAATCTCCAGAGTGATTTTTCTAAAGCTGTAAATCTGTTCGTGTGAGGTCACTTTCCTCCTTCAAACTCTTCAGGCTCCCGTCACGTTCAGGACAGAGGTCAAACTCCTCAGCCTGGCAAACAAGGCCCATCACAATCCAATGGTGAGAGGTTCATACTCTGGCATCACACTTACGAGCAGTGGGAATGTAGAGAAGTTACTTAACCTGTCTATGCTTTGGTTTCCTCCATCTGAAAACAGAGACATGAATAGCACTTATGTGATAAGATTGTTGAGAGGATTGAATAAGGAGGCACGTAAAGCAGCTATGGCAGTGCCTAGCATATAGCAAGTAACTCACTTCTGATAGTAGCTATCTTTATGACCATCCTTCTAATCCTTCTCTTTCCTTCCCTTTGGTCATACTGGTCTACTTCACATTTCTAAAAATAGCTTGTGATTTCATTCTTTTGGGCTTTCTTACCCTGTTGCTTCTTTTGCTTGTAATGCCTTCCTCCCATTCTTCATCTAGCTAACACATACTTTAAAAACCTATTCTCATGTCACTTCTTCCAGGAAGCCTTCCTTGACCTATCAACTTCAATCCGATATAGCTTCTCCTATCCTTTCGTAGCTCTTTTTAGAAACATTTATCCCAGCACTCAAAACCCTGCATGAGACCTGGTTATATGTCTGTCTCCTATACAAAACTGTGGGTTCCTTAAAGACAGGATACAACTTTGCATCCTCAGTTCTAAGAGCAAGGCTTGACACTGTTGAAACGGGGGTTCAATAAATGATTATTGGGTGATATAAAAAACTAACCATTTCTTTTCATCAGATGCTCAGAGACTCCAGACCACCTTTGCTTCAGAAAAGCAAAATTATTACTTACTGCTTACTCCAAAATTATTTTTATCACTTTCCTTCCTCTATTAAAAATCCCAATTTCTAAGCAGCACTACTAGCTTACTGTCAGTGATCAAACTGAGCTAATCAACTGATAATTAATTACAGTTCAATATACTACTAAAGGGTATTTGTATTTTCAAACAAAGCACTTATTAAGACAACAGAAAGACTTTCCAGTGATGAGAAGTATAAAGAAGTATACTTCTTATACTTAAAGAAGTATAGCAGGAGGAAGGGGGGTAGTATGATATAGTGGGGAAGATAAAGTTTACCAGGGAATTTCTTAGTACTCTTTAAATAACATCAGGTGCGTGTCCAGCCTCCATAGGTAAGTAAGGCTGATGGTTATTCTATGAGGGGTTTGGCTAGGAAAGCATCAAGAAAGTTTTCATAATTATGCTAATTGCTGAGACACTTGAGTGATACCAGTGACAAAACAGTAGTACGCCCATATAAAGGAATAAAATCTTGATAGATGCTACAACATACTAAGTGAAAGAAGCCAGATACAAAGCGCCATACATACATTATTTAATTCTGTTTATATAAATGTCCTGAATAGGTAAATCCATAGAGACAGAAAATAGATTAGCAGTTGCCAGGGGTTGGAGCAATGGGGAGTGACTTCTAATGCCTACAGTTTTCTTTTTGGGCTGATATAAATGTTCTGGAATTAGACAGTGGTGATGGGTGTACAACCTTGTGAATATACTAAAGGTTGTATACTTTAGGTGGGTCTATTTTATGGTATGTGAACTATATTTTAATAAAAATATATAAGAAAAAAAGTAACACACCAAAAAAAAATTACCAATAGAAAAAACAGCATTAGTTATTTATCATTGCTATTAGAAGGTCCAGAAATACAATCACAGTTTCTAAATATAAAGGATCATGTAGCCAGCCGTTTTAATAGCTTACATAAAGCATTTTTACATTTCTTTTCACCAGTTTCCTGTAAGTCTTCTGCTGTATTGTAACCACTCGTTCACAGGCTCTAAAAACTTATTTCTATTAGTTTATAATGCTCTCAATTTAGCTCATTTAATAAAAATAAGCCCTTTCGGTTTAGGAACTCACTCTTATGACCTCATTCAACCTTTATCACCTTCTCACAGGCTCTAAGTCTAAAAAAGTCACATTGCGGGTGAAGATTTCAACATACGAATTTTTGGAGAACACAGTTCGGTCCAGGGATGGAAGAACAAGAGAGAAAATAGCGTTACATGGACCCAAGGCCCCTGTGGTGCTGAGGCTGCTGGAGTGCTCTTGTGTTGCAGCTGTGCTGCTTCCACCCTACAGGAAGCTGTGCACCTGCATCCCACGCCTCCACAGGAGCACAGAGGCTCGAGATGCCACCACTGCTGCCGCTGCCGCTGAAGCCGGAGCCTACAAGTGCTGTGCTGCGAACTCTGCTGGTGAAACCACTGCCTGGGCAGGAACCCAGGAGCCTGCATGTGTCTGCTTGCTGCTGCTTCTACCCAGAAGTGCTGCCACAAGCAGGAGAAAATGGTTTCTTTCCCCCTCCGCTTCCCCTAATTTCCCATGTAATGCTTCCCATGAAGCACGGGCAGGACCTAAGTGTAAACTCTCAGGCAAGAGAATCTGGGAAATATCATTTGCCAACTTTCAACCCGCTGTGATTCAAAGGAGACAGGAGTGGGGAGGAGAGCCAACAGCCATATAACCAGAAGAGCTCCTATGATTACTGTCCTTTTTTCATGTGATTTGTCCCACATGGGGCATCAGCTCTGCTTTTTTGTTTTCCAAGCCTTCCTAAAAGAAAGCTGTTGTATGTAGGAAACTTTTTTTGAAGGTTTCATATAATTGAAGATATAATAACATAGGGAGAAAAATCTCAAGATTAGATACTAATTATGATTGTTTCCACAAACCAAGGGGAAAAATAAATACTTTCCTAGGGGTTTTCTGCTGGTCACACTCTAGATTCTAGCTTTGCTTGTTTCCCCTGCTCAAGGTCTACCTCTCTCCATCCCCTGCAGCCCCATATCTCTTTTTCTCCAAGTCACACCCCACTCTCCCCACCCCAGCCCCATACTTCCCTTACTCTGCCTCTTGGGAGATGGTAAATCAGTCTTTATTGGACAGAGCAGTCTAGTTTTCTCACTCTTACCCATCAAGGTACTTTTAAAAATAAAATATCCATCCACCTCAGGAATGAATTTTGCCACACCGCTCTAGATGGAAAAAGCAGTAGCAGTCCATTTTTGTCCTAAATGATCATTCCTTCTTTCAGTTATTCTTATGCTCTTTCTTTGATGCAATTTTGATAATATCAAGCCTCTTCTTATTTGAAGCAAATTATACTTTGCCCTATACTGTATGGTACCATCCACTCAATTCTGTGTTTCATCTGCAGTCGTGGCTGTAACAGCATGCATCCTTAGTTTTACAGTAAAATAAAATGTATACATTGTTGAAAAGCTGTTGTACCTGGGAAGGTTTTCAGCACACCAACTGAGAAGCTCTGAAGTAGGAGATAATTGCAAGTGTGGCAGCAAATACAATGAATAAGACATTAGTCCTTACTTTCAAGGAGTTTCCAATTCATATAGAGAAAATAAGACCTACATGTAAAAGCTATAAAATAAAGCAAAATCCGTCAAGGTGAATAAGGAAAAAAAGCAAAGAACCATGGGATTTTGGAAAGGGCTTTGGGAGAAAGTGGCCCCTGAGCTGAATCTTGGGGGATGGGTTTGGACAGACACGAGAAGGAGGGAGAGGAAGGTGTGGGTGGAAGGTTGCTATAGGAGGGAACATGGGTGCAGAAGAACGTGGACAAGAAATGGTGAGTAGTCAATATAAGAAAGTCTCGAAATTCTAAATGACCTGCATGAATTTTTCATTCCTACTTTTATGTAATTTCTCCATAGGGTTAACCATCACTGCTTTACTGATGAGCCAAAAATCTAGATGCATTGCTTTCTTCTCATCTACCTCCTTCAGATACATGAGGTGGAGGATAAAACACAAGTTCATAAGGGATAGAGACTCTTCACAAAATACCTGGCAATCCTCTAGGGGGCAAATGGGTGCTAAAGCAAACAGGGTTCACCAGAGAGTCTGGGTCAGGGTGAAGAGGAAAGTCCTGAGAAATTTAAGACACGCCACTTCTCTTTTGTGTTAGAAATCAGTTCCTCTTACCTTACTCTGTTTGGACCTATGAGTCTCCTCTACCTCTCTCTATTGACTTCTGATCCTCTCCAAATTGGTTAACTTGACTCTGCTTTCCTCTGTTCCTGGCCTTGTTTCTCTATGTGATAATCTGTTTGATTTCATATCCTGATATCCATTACTCATCTAAAATGCTGTTTCCAAATGTAACCTAGAAATCTAGAGTAGATTCATGATTGCTTCTCTCCTTTAGAAGTTCTCAGTCCTGGTTGGTACTAACCCTATAGAAGGCAATGGAAATGGTAAGGAATAGTGGTGTTGGCTGGCACAGTCATTACAGGATGCCACCAGCATTTAGTGGGGAATGGGGGGCAGGAAAGCTAAAAGTTTTATAATTCTTGGGATAGTATGACAGAAGAATTTTCTCATCTAAAATGCTAACAGTCCTCCTCGTTGAAAAATATTGCTTTTTTTGATGTCTTTTTTTTTTTTTTTTGGTAAGCTTATTAAACAGGCCCAGGCACTTCAGCAGAATTGACCAAAATTATTTCCCCTGACAGTCTAGCATCATGCCTAGTATATATAAATGTGTGTGTGTGTGTGTGTGTGTGTGTGTGTGTATGATGAGGGGCTGAAGGGAGCTTGTGGATGTACTAATGGATTTATTGCCATGGTCCAGGAAGGCAGAAATGCAGGCCTAGATCCCCAGATTAATCACTGCCTGCTCAGCACGTTGTTTTCCCTCATAAAGTCCTCATGGGCGTTTTGCAAACTGTCTTTATCCATCATCAACCTGCTTCCTCCCTGCCCCCCACCCCATCAGGACACAGAAAGAACCATAGCATAATGGGGACCAAAATACCACTTCATTAATGGCAGAAATGCCTAACACATCAGGGAGAGTCTATAAAAAGTTTAGATTAGAGGCTAAGGTTTATGTGAGGTGGCCCATGCTGAACTTTCTACTCCTATTCAGACTACACTTCCACCCCCAAACGCACAGATACAACTTTGCAAGTGGCGGAATTGGGGAAGAAAGTTAGAGAAGGAAAGATACTGGCTATGGAGCTAGGATAAGCCTTAGTTTAATTCATCAATTCGGTCTCACTTATCAGCCAGAGAAAAGGGTAGAAGGAATCAGAAATGGAAAAAGAAAGAAATCTGACTATTCCTTCTCAAAGATGTGATCCTATTGAGTCTACATCCTAGAGAGATGAAAGAGACAGAAGGTACAAGAGGATGAACAAGGCTGGGCTTCCTAACTCTTAAGTATAGAGGTTCCTAATGCGAGCGTATTCCTACTTGGTAGAAAACCATGATCTGAAGAATCACTTTGTCCCTGACACTTCATTTCCTTACTTCCTTTGGGGATATGGAGAACCAAAAAGAGGCCTCGGAAGATGAGTGGAAGAACTCTTCTGCCCTACCTCTTAAGCCTTTTTGTGCATTTTGATTAACGGTAACCATAAACAGCGTAGTAGGGTGTCTTGAACTGAAATTTGGCTTGGAGGTATGAGAGGCATTCTAGAAAGAAAAATAAATTCATATGAAAAATTATAAGGGATGGGCATAGTAAAGAAAAGAAAGGTCGACTAGCTATCTCGGGATAGAATTGGCAGTATTTGGTTAAGAATCAGACGTGGAAATTGGGGAGAGGAAGCAATCAAGTTGATTACCAGTCTTCAGAGTGGGATTGTTCACTAAAATGCAGAATATCGGATGCTGAACATGTTTGGGGAAAGAAAATTTCTTTCTGGTACCATGTTAAATCTAGATGAAGTGAGATATGCACGTGAAGATGTCCTGGAGGCCACTGCCATGTGGGTCAGGCACTCAGGGAAGAACTCTAGACCATTTATTTCCCTGTTTGACAGTAAACTCCTACTTACTCTCCAGGGCCCAACTCAAAAATGTTTTTCTTTTCACTGACCCATTTGGGCAGAATTCCAAGTAACTGTTGTTGCCAGCACACTTTATTCCACTTCTGACAGAGTTCATCACAGTTTGTTGCTCCTAATTATTTTCATATCACATGAAGTCCTGGAACATGATGGATTCATCTTTATAGCCCCAGTACCTGGCACAACCTCAATAATGCTTTATTGAAACAAAATTAATTGATATTTCGTTAAACGGTTGGTAGACTGTTCTGGGAAATTTGGTAACATGGCTGATACTTAAGGCAATTAGTAGGTTAGTAACTAGTCAATACTCTCCAGTCATTGGTCTTCTTTTTTGTTCCTTGAACAAGCCACACTGACTCCCGGTTTTGATCTCAGCACTAACCGTTCCCTTTGCCTGGAATGTCATTATAACAGTTCTTCATATTGTCACTCCTTATTTTCATTTGGTCTCCTCAGAGAGACACTCCAAGCTAAAGGAATGCCATCTCATCCAGAACCTTCTATCTTCTCACCCTGTTTTGTTTTCTTCATCACACATATCACTACCTGACATATTTATTTGCTTGTTATCTGTAGCCCTAAGATACATCAGTTAGGTCCATGAGAGCAGAGAACTCCTAGGGCTGATGCACTAGGCTAGACCCCTAGTGCCTAGAACAAGTAGGCCTTCGATATTTATTGCCTGAATAAATGAAGCAGGTCATTGCCAAGGCACAGAGAAGATGTTGCAATGAACATTTGCAAAAACTTTTGGATTTACTCTAATTTGAATTTGCACACTGTGAAATACAGGCTAATGTGGTGACTTACCATGTCTTCATTATTTTTTTCCTTTCTACCTGCAGTTTTCTCACTTAAGCAAATCCTGAGGCAAAAACTCAAGAACGCTGCTGTCCTTTATTTCCACAGCTGAGTTGCTGTGATTACAACTTCAGTGATAATAGACTGGATTTTATCTAGGATCTCTTTGTTAAAGATTTTATCTTATTTAATGCTGCCCGTGAATATTAACAAAATATAGGCACGCCACTACTGCAAGTTCAAGAATCACCTATACAGTAACAGGAAAACAGAACATATGAAAGAACCATATGCACGACAATTGTTGCTGCCTCCAGAAAGATGTGACCAAGACTCTGTAACACCCTAACTGCACAGTTTGTAAATTGCCTAGTTAAGTCTGGACTCAAACTGTGTTACCCACTTTTAAACTGTGTTAAATTTCTTAATACTTTAGAGTTGCTAGGGTGAGCCCATTTACTGTGACAAAAGGATTACCTTTAATTTGGTCTTTTACTTTAAGTAAGTAATATTTCTCCTTTAATGATTCTAACAAAAGAGGGCTATAGTTTACTGCCTACGAATGAGAAAAAGATGATCTGAGGCATATTGGATTCTCAGAGGAGACCATGAGCACATGTACACTGTAGCCCATAGCAAGTATTGGGAGGCTGTATGAACAAATCATTAGGATGATGGGGCCTTAGACACCAATCTCAGATTATGAATACATATTCATAAGTAGATCCCAGCGTTTAAAAAAATTAAATTTGATAATTTGAAAATGTTTTCTCCTAATTTACATATTAAATGTTTACCTCTTAAAAATAATAATAATAATTTCAAAATCAGTATTCATCAAAGGCTTGGCAATCAGGGAGTAGCTATTAAAGGCTGATTTTTTAAAATACCAAAAGGATATATATTTTTTCAAATTACATTCATTTATTTGTTTACCTATTTTTAAAGGTTCTTCTTCAACCTTTTTTCTTACTCTTTTTGGCAATAGAGTGCTAATGTTCTCTTCTGTCTTTTTTGTTTCTTTGTTCCCATCTTCTTCAGGAAGTTCGGGTCGATGCCAGCAGCCATTCTCTAAATTTGTCTCCATCTTTCACATTTCATTCTTCAAAGATCTCTTGAGATTTCTGGCATCGGTGCTCCACTTAATTGTGCTTTAGAATCTTTAACTGGTGGTCCAGTCCCAGAAGACCCATCAAACTTCACATATCTTTACTGACAGACAGACATTGGATTTCTCATTGATTTCATTGATCTCTTGGGAGGTGTGCTCCCTGAACGCAGCACTTTACTTTCACTGAAAAAGACACAGTTAGGTGATATTGGAAAGGCATTTCTGAATTATAAGGCAAGTCCTAAAATTGACATTGGGTCAGTACTCTTTGTAGAAAAGATCCTCCTTTATTTACAAAGTGAAATTATGTTATTCCTTACAACGACATCAGAGACAGGTTTGCTGTTATTTACATTCAGTCTCCTGCCCTGAGTCAAATAATTAATTCCTTCAGGAAGGCATCTTGGAAATGAACTTATTCTGTACCCTGTGGACAGAGACTAGGATTTCTTTGGAGGTCCTACAATTACTTCTTTGGAGGCCCTACAATTACTTCTTTGGAGGCCCTTTAGCTATATCTCCCTAAAAACTACCAGGGAACATAATAGGCAACTATAAGATAATCTTGCTTTTTTGGAAAGCTCTCCATTTGCTTATCTCCATACTTCTCTGTGCCTTACTTCTGAATCAAACTTCCTTCCCTCCCAAACTTTTCCACTGTGGCTTCTGGAAACATCATAGGATATTCACTTCATTTCTTTGCTTTCATTAAAATTCAATTTTCTCTATGGAGACATTGCTTCCCTTGAAATGTATTCAAGTGGAACCTGGCCATTTTCCTAAAAACTAAGTTATCACAGGATTTAAAAGTGGGTTTGCTTTTAGCTCTACATTGCCTATTCTGAATCATTGCTCCTTACCCTAACATAAAAACTCCTTTTAAGGATCTTTCCATACAGCTACATCACCTTCTAACAACAACCACCACATTAATTTCCAGAATTTCCTCTCCACTTAAGTCCCATCAGTGTCTTATTTGGCTTCCCTTCCATACCCACACGTTAACTCATCCGATATCTTAATTTCATAGGTCCTTGATTTCCTCAGCTTTGACAGCCTGTACTTCTTCATCAACTCAACCTCCCACCACCTATATCCTAGACATTTTATGGACCCAACTGTCCCATATCAAAAACCATAAGCTTCAGGATCTTTATTCCCGATTCTTATTTTGATCCTCAAAAATATCTTATTCCTTACTTCTATTTCACTTGCCTGTGACCTCAGAATGATCTAGACCTTTTATCTATTTTCCAAATTTATCAACTGTTCCTGTCTTAATTTTCTTATTTGACTAAATCATGTGATACATGATAAAACACATGACACATCCACACTCAAGCTTGTATCTTTAACTTCCTTTATCATCTGACATGAATGCCCAAAAAAGTCCTAATCCTGCATCAATACTACTGTGGACCTTCTTGTTCCTGTACGCAAGCTGCTGAATACTGCTGGAGAAAAGCCAGCAGCCAAGAAGCTGGTGCTACCACAAGTGTGCAAACTCTCACCTCAGCAGTATCCTCAAGATGACAATAATCCTTTCATGTGATGCTATTCTGCTCCCTCTCCCACCCTCTATTCACACTTTTAACACTACTCGGGGTTCCCCCTCCACCAGACGTTCCTCTATTTTCAGTAGACCATCTATCTACCTCATCTTCTTTCACCTTAAAAGTCCTTATGTAAATATGCACTCAGACATATGAAACAAAATTTTAGCCTCTTCCTACCCACCCCTTCAAAACACTTATCTTCCTGGGCTGTTTTTTACTTCTCACCTATCTCAGTGGAATTTTATCCCACCTCCTGCCTGTGGCTGGTTCTTTTCCTGTGCTTTGGATACCACTTCTGCATGCCACATTTTTTGTTTGTTTCTCCTTTTCCGATATTTAAACTTACTCTTTTTTTTCTGTATCCTATTTTTTTTATATAAACAGGCCCAAGTCTCCCCATCTTAAGAACAAATTATTCAACCACATGTCCATCTTTAACTTTTACCCACCCATCCATTCTTTCTTTCAAAGTCAAGCTATCTTTAAGATGCTTGCTCTTTCCATTGATGATAACCCATTCGCTCCTGAATCCATTTCTGGTTTTCACACCTTTCATTCTATGGAAGAGGTTCCTGCTCCTTTGCTCAGTTCCATAGGAACAATCCAATGCCTTTTTCTATGTGACTTTTCTCCAGCAATTACAATGTTGACCACTTCCTCTTAAAACTGTTTTCTTTCTTGACTGGCAACACCAGTCTCTGCTGCATTGTCCTTCCTCTGAGTCTCCTTCCAGGCTGTCCTTATTCTCTCCATCCAGTGAATGTTGCTTTTCCCCCAGAATTCCACCCTTAACCAATTTCTCTCGGTACACAACCCCAAGGGATCTCAACTATTTTCTTGGCTTCAGCCACTTGATGGTATTGATATACTCTGACAACTTCCAGTCTAGTTAATTCTTTGAGCTCCAGATTTGATGTAGATAATTGCCTACCGGCAGCTCCACTTGAATATTCCGCAGTCACTTCCAACTTAGCAATATGTGGAAATTATCTAACCTATAAATAAGAATCACATAACCTTCCCAGATTCTATTTCTGGATATGTTACAGCTATGAAAGACACCATTAGTCCAATCAAGTACCCTGTGAGTGACCTTAAATCCTTCCCTTCCCTTATTTCCTCACCACCTCACCCATCCTCTTTAATAAGTCATCAAGTCTTGTTAATTCTATCTCAGTCTATGTAAATTTGCATTTAAGTCTCCATATCACAAGCTCACACAGTCTTTCTACTCTTTCTAATCTCTCATTAGACCTGTTCATAGTCTCCTAACTGATCTGCCTACTTCCAGGCTTGCACCTCCCAATCCAGCTACTTGCTGTTGTCAAACTGATTTTTCTAAAATGCATATCTGAGAATGCTAATTCCCTGGGGGAAAAAGTCAGTGGTTCTCAATCAAAATCATGAATAAAATTCATACTCTTCAACAAGATATAGAGGCTCTTCATCCTTCTCCAGCTTCATCTCTTAAGTACCTCCTCAGGCACCCTGTTCTCAAGTTGTTCTAGCTACTCGTAGGCCATCAAACATGCCTTATTCTCTCAAGACAATGCCTTCACCCAAGTGCTTTCATCACATGGAAAATACCTACTCTTTCTTTAAGACTCAGTTCAGTTATCTTTTTCTTTAAGAAGACTTGCTACCCTTCTCCACCTTGCTCTGACTAGGTCTATATGTTCCCTTCAGACTATGCTTGTTTTCATCATATTACTTCTTATCATACATTGTTTTGTAATTATTTATATTCTGTCTCCCCCATTAGACTGTGAGCTCCTAGATGCAAGTTATTCACCTTTGAATCTCTAACCCCTAGCACAGCGTCCTGTATATTTTTGGTGCTCAATAAATATAAAAGAATCAATTTGGAACAATACTCTTCACCACTGCTTACAACTCAGTATTACTATAAAGAAGTTTAGATAGAATCATGATAAGAAATTAAGAAACGCCAGAAATTGTTTGAAACATTACAATCTTTATCAATTTTACCTCAGAGAGGACAACCCCTCATATTATAAATCTTGGGGTCATTCCCAGAAAAATACAAAAATAGATGACACAAAAAGGCCATTCATACATTTTGAGTTCCTCATTCCTTAATTTACATGAGATTAAGACTGGGATGTTGTCTTTATTTTATCGAGCTCAGTAATATAAAAAATAGATATCCTTTTGAAAGATGTAATTTTTTTATCAAGTGAGCTTATAAACTGGGAAGTAAATGATTTTGTGTCCTCAATTTCCTAGTCTTACCTTAAGTCCAGAATAATACTTCCTCCAAAAAAATCATGGGAAACTTAGCACGAGTGTTCTCTGCTTTGTGATAGGCTTTCCAGTGACTTTTGTTACTTTTAATAGAATGCTTAATTAAACCAGTCATATTAGTTAAGAGATAGCTTTGACTGATGTGTTAAATGTCTAAATTAACAGTAAGTCCATAAAATGGAAGATTGTTTCTTTTTCACTTAACAGTCCAAGCTGGTATTATGGTTCTGTTTCATGGAGTCATCAGAGGATCAGGCTTCTTGTTATTTCTCTCTGACTAGGGTGTCGCCCTCATCTCCATGTCTTAACATGGCTTGTGACCAGACCCACTAACCACTGGAAAAGGGAGAGGGGGCGTGCTATTAAGGCATGTCTTAGAAGTTGAACACCTCACTTCTGTTCACTTTTAATTAGCTAATAGTCCCTTGGAATAGTAATTGCAAAGAAGCTAAGAAGTGCAATCTTTATTACAGGAACCCACCTAAAAGTTGGGGTTCTATTAGTAAAAAGAGAGACTGGCATAATACTAGAATACAAACTTTTGAGAACTGAGATTGTGCATTTTTGTGTTAGTAGACGCTTTGTAATTCTTCTGTTAACTTAATGACCTTTTATATACTTAAAGAGTTAACTTGGGTGCATACTCTCTCATCTTCCATTTTCATCAGGGCTTGTATCTGAGAAGGGATAACGGGACTCTGTCAGTAGAAGGGAGCTCAGATTATCAAGTTCAATACTTCACAGCCTGTCTTGGTCCTGAACCCAAATGTTCTAGAACTAAAGATGAGATATTCTCACTATTTTTAACCTCCTAGGACTGGAGAGCAGGGACTACAAGGAAAAAAAAAAAAAAAAAAGGAAGAGGCTTTCTTTTAATTTCTTACAAGGTTTTTAACTTCTTACAAGGTTTACAATAGCAATGTAATGGATATTTTCAAAAAACACAATAGAAGAATCTTACTGAAGAAACCATGACAGGCAGCTTCATAAGAATTTTGCTCCTAAATCCATGCTTTTACTATATATACTTACAGGTCAGGCTATTCTGAGGAACTGCTATTCATTTCTCAAATAATTCAAATAGTTATGTTTTTCCATAGGTAATTTACATAAAATTATTTTTAGAAATCATGATGAACTTCAATCTGTCACCTGATTATCTATGGTTTAATTCCTCTGGAAGCAATTAAGTCTGTCTGGACTCTAGCGATGATGATCTCTAATTGTGTAGAGCTCTCACTTGTTCACACATTTAGAATTACTTTCTATGTCTTTTCATCTATGACATCTTCTAAGGTTAGATGGTTTGGATTCAAAAGCCCCCAGATACATAGTACTTGAATATCTATTAAACAGGTGGGGAAAAGGAAGAGTATAAGTTGATGCAAGAAGCATAAACAGTGTTCTCAAATACTCCACCTAGGTTGCCTTGTTTCACTTCTACTTTCATATCTCATGATTCAAAATCCTGGGAACCTGTCCCCGGAACACCACTTCTCACCACTTCACTAATCGTAAATACCTAGACCCAATACATCAGACAATACCAGATGCTTGAAAAAATAAAACAACAAATAGCCTCATAAAAGCAGCAGCTTCACATATTTGAAGGTATATATACATATATATATATTTTATTCCAAGAGTATAAGACTATTAACTGATTTTTTAAAATTACATAATCTTTTAATGTTATACTGGTCTGTGATCAGTACGTGTTTTTTTACATAAAATTTGAGACATACTTAAAGAGATCATGTAGCTGTAAATTTTTAGTCAGAAGGACAAAGTTCTAGATACTATGTGAGGAAAGGAAAAAGTATAGTTGGCATTTCTTTTCTTTGCCAGTTGTTATTTCTTAATTATACTAATTTTCAGGCCACAAAATGAACAAAAGGATTCATGTAAACATGTCACTAGGCATTAAACGTTCATTCATTCATTCATTCATTTCACTAGTGCCTAGCAGAGCCACAGATGAAAGGGGAAGTAGCTTGCAGGCAAGTGAGGAGACAGACAATTACCACCCAGGTTCTGAGGGCTGCAGTGGAAGAGGGTGATAAGTAAACTAATGAACTCTTGTTATGTTCTAGTCATTGTGGGAGATGCATCTCATAAAATTAACGCAGTTAATCTTTATAGAAACTCCCTGAAAAAAATATTATTAATCCCCAAAGAAACTAACATTCAGAGAGCTGAAGTGACTTTCCTAAAGTCACAAAACCAATATGCAACACAGCCATGAATGCAAACCGGGCCTGTTTCGCATCACAGTTGTACTCTGTCCACTAAACGCAGTGGTCTCCTTGAACTTTGCAAGGTGCCATGGGTGCCAAGACTTTAACCCTGCCTCGGGAGACAGAGGGACGGTCATGAAGAAAGGACAGCTGGAGTCAAGTCTTGTGGAATAAGCATGAGTCCTACAGGCAGACACAGTTGGGAAAGGCTTTCCAGACAATGGAAAGAACATGTGAAAGACACAGAGGCTTGTAAGAAATGTCAAGTTTAGGGAACTACAAGTACTTTAGCAAAAGAAAGCCATTGTAGACTCTAGAGGCAGGCTGCCTAGATTCAAATTCCAGCTGCTACACCTCTTAGATGTATTGATATATATTTGGTGAGTCTTTAACTTCTCTTTCCTTACCTATAAAGTATGGATAATAATAGGAACTACCTTATAAAGTTCTTGGGGATTAAATGACATAATGTATGTAAAGTACTTTACATAATGTCTGGAACCCAGGGAGGGCTCCGTGAATATTACACATTATTATTCTGAAATAGCTGGAATATAATGTACAAGGGAAACAGCGATAGGAGTCAAGTTTGGGTTGAAAGGTCAAGGCTCGATCATAAAATGTCTCCTATTTTATATCATTGGGGAATATCACTGAAGGATTTAAAGTGTGTGTTTATGTGTGTATGCATTTTTTATAAAATTAGTTTTAGTTCATTTAAAAATACCTTTGTGATGTCAGTGTGAAGAACAGATTACAAGAGAGACTTGAATCAAGGAGACTGACTCTGATTGCTGCAATAATCCAGGGAAGGTACCATAAAGATCTGAACTTAAACTTGAGTCAGTGGTGATGGAGAGGAAGGACAGGCCTAAAAAAAATTACTTAGGAATTAGTATCGTAGGACCTGCTTAACAGAGAGCAGAGGTAGGTTAGAGGGGTTTGTGGTGCCACTCACAGAGATGAGGAATATAGGAGAAACATGGTTTGAAAAAGCTGCTTATAAAGTAAAGTCATGCCTTCTTAAAACAGTAAAGAGAAATCAGCCCATTCAGTCAGAAATTACTGGTACTATTCTGTTTGAAAGAGCAACCCAGAGAATCTTGTTTAAAGCTAAAAATAAAGAAATTTGTTGTCATTAAGAAAGTTAGTCACGGGAAGATAAAAAACACTTAACATTTTAGTGGATAAAACTAATAACTGGTTTATTCACACTCAACTTTTATATATTATTCCCCAACATACACAAACACAATACTTTTAGGTTAGGTATAAATTCACAGAAAGAGAGCACACACAAAGAGGTTAGATTATATTTATGGTTTTATTAGTAAAGAAGGCAAAACTGGGGGGCCACATTAAGCAGAGGCAGATGCTGCACACCCCACCACAGAGTCCCTTGGCTCCCAAAGTCCCCAAGCGGGAACATAAATGCAGATGACACTGTCAGAACAAGACAGGGTCTCACTAGATCTATAAGGTTGTTTTCTTGCTGTGCCAATGTATTTACTCTGTGCTTACCTACCTAAGGAGAACTTACACCAACACTTTGCATACTTCTATTTACAGGAACATATAAAAGAATTTTTGTCCCCTGGTTTGTGACCCCTACTCAGGATCAACAAAGCAATTCTCTTGGAGAAAGCTCACTTTACCATAATTCTAAGTCATTTTCAGCATTGAATAAGCTCTAACTACCTATAATTAAGTGCACTGTAATACAGTTAGGGAATTTGATTGCAAGTATTTATTTCTAAAACAAATCCTTTAATTTTGACACATTAAATCAAATGCTAGTTAACATGAACAGAGTCAGATTTTTGGTGAGTAGTAACATGTTTTGATATCTGGAACATTAACTGACTTCTCAATGTCTTGTGTGCTAACCTTTTCTTGAACTGCTAATTATTCTCTAGAAAAAAAATTTCCAATAATAAAATGTAGTAAGAATAAGCAGGATATGAAATATTGATCTGATAATTATCAATCAAGATGTTAATGTATTTGAAATTTAATACTTCCTTCTCGATATGAACATTTATCTAGTTCATAATTTCAACGAATGGGTACGTCTAAAGAAAACTGTTTCATTCTTCAATTACAAGAACTACACAAAGCAGTTTCAGCACCAGGGATAGTAATCTTCCCTGATAATAGTGAATGCCATAAGACAGATGAGTAAACGCGAGATGTCCAACTTCAAATTAATTGCTAGGTTTATATGAGTGAGTATAACATGATAGTAAAGAGCACAGTCACAAGGGAAGCATTCAATGAATGCTCTGTTGTTGTTATTGTTCTTGCATTATTCTTGTTACATGTGAAGTTGATGCAATAAAAATAGTTATATTTCTCCTTAGTCACAGACACCCATAATATGTGGAAAATTAATGACCCCAATTAAATATTTCTTGTTTTATACATATTAATTTAAAATATAGCACAACAATGAATACCATTTCCTGATAGTATCAAAATACAGAAAGAAAAACAATGAAGTCATGAATTAAAGTTCTTTACTCAAATTAAACTTTACTGCAAAAGTTAAAAAGAAAAAAAGCACAAAATTTTAAAGAAAAATTATCTTCGCAAACATAACCATAAGATTCTTATGTATTATAATTTTCCATAGAAATTTTAACCAGTATATTTTTCCTGCATGCTTTGAAGAATAAAACAATTAGTGGACTGCTGATAACCAACTGTAATATATTATTTGACATTATGTGTATTTCCAAATCAGGGTAAAAAAAAATACTAAAATCTCTAGGAAGTTAAACTATATTTAGTAATTTACAGAAATAACCAAAAAGTGTTAATGTCCACTCCAAAAATTACTGCAAATCTATGTATTAGAATTTCCTTACATTTCAATTTTTAAAATTGTTCTGAAAATGTTGGTCAATATGGAAAAAAGACATTCATATGTGAATAGACATATATGAACTAATATATCATCTTCATTAGAAACCAGGTAATCTGAGTTCTGCACAATTTTGGATATGGACGTTTATTTGTTTATATACAAGCAACAAATATAAAAATTTTGATGTCACCAATACCCAACCTCTTTTTAACAGGTGGGACCATCTCTATGTTACATATATGATTATTAGACCAATTTACATTTTAACAGGCATCTAAGTGTGATGCTGGACTTGGGATACTAGAACTCAAAAAACCCGATTACCAGGAATGCATGGTGGAATGGCTAGAATTCAGGAAACATACAGATGTATAAACAAATAGTTAGTTAACCCAACAGCCTTAACAGTTCCCATTAACTGAGGACACAAAGTTTTGGGAAGAAGAAATGCATAACACTTGCAGAAAAAACAACTTGAGGCTAAGACCTGACCCCCTCCATGTCATGCCTCCATCCTGGAGAGAACCAATGCTCAGTGAGCCTGGCCTGAGGTTCACTGATGATCACTACAGCAGTTAAAAAGTTAAAACAGGTTAAGAAGTCTGTTCTTACTTCTTTAATGGTTGAGTCAACTAAATGTTGAATTTGTATCACATTGTTGAATTTACTGAATTGTTAAAATCTTCACTTTTAATTACTTTCCTCCTTCTTTCCTTTATCCAAACATTTATTGACTGTTACCATGTATCAGTCAACAATCACGTTATATTGCTGAAGGTTTTATTTGTAAGAAAGACATAGTTCCTGCCTTCAAGTAGCTGCCAATCTAGTGAGGGAAAAAACATATAAGGAATGACTACACCACCATAATTTTTTGCATATAAGTAATTACCATCTAAAAGTATCACCTTCTGAAATCATATCATTTACCTAAATTTTACTAATTTATTGTCTGTGTCCTTTATTAGAATGTGAGCTACATGAAGACGGGAACTTTGTCTTATTCATTGCTCTATTTCCTGTGCCTTGGAACCATCCACACCTCGCAGAACATACTCAATAGTTACAGGTAGTAAGGAAGATGTTCATTTTCTTCTAGGCTTTAAAAAAATTATATAGTGTGTGTGTGAATGAAGACTGCTTATTATATACATGAATTCAATGTATTTCTCTCAAAGTTTTGGCTAAGTTGAACTTTTTAAAAAAGTTTTCTACCCTTATCAAATAGGACATCTGTGTCAAATAGGACATCTATGTTATATTATTCAACAGACATACCATCTATTAAATATAGAATTCCTTTCATTTATTTAATAACAAATATGCACTGTTAGAAATAGGTAATGTCTCTTTAAAGTTGTCCTGTTTCATAGTTTCATTATTTGAGACTCTTTGTATGCTTTCTGATGAATCTCTAATGAATATTACAGAGCTGCTACTTGTTTATATAATAATTTTGGAGGAATAAGGTCATTAATTTATTAGTCTATATGAAATTTCACTTCTGGTTAATGCTTACTGAATAGTAGATGGTCATAAAGCTTAAAGGATTGATGCTTCAATTATATTGACTATTTCATGTTTATAGTTCCTATGTTATAAGTTCGACTGCATCGCTTCTCTCACTCTAATCTGTGTTATACATGATTATATTTCCTTTGGCATTTTCCTTATTTAAACATCAAATAGATTACATTTTACAGTTCTAGAGTGCTGAGACCATGTCTCTCTAGTTCACTTTCAAAACAATTAACAGTACTGTTTACATGTGAAAAGTTAATATATGTTTTACAGTGATTCAATATAAGACACTTTCAGTACAGGCATTAGTAGAGGTATTGAGATAATGAAAGACATTATGAATTCTATAAATATTCCAGGTTAGGACAATTCCAAATAACGAGTAGATAGGAAAAGAAAGTAGAGATACAAAAATATTAGTTGTCAACTCACATTTTAATAACTGGAAGCTATGTGGGTAACCTTAGCAATTGCTAAGAAGTTTATGGCATATGAATGATGCCATTAGAGTTGTGGGTTACTGCCTGTCAATGTCAAAATTAAACACACATAACTAAGAAATAATTTGAAAAAGTTAATCACATGAAGTCCCACTGTCTCTTCAAAAAAGAAAATCAGGGAAAAAAATCTCTGTCTTGGTATCAACTTAAAATACTAAACTTTATTTACAAAGAAAGCAATAACAAAAAGTTTAGTGAAAATGAAAAGTAGAGAAACAGATATTGAAACAACAGGACAAAACTTGGGTTTAAACGCTCAGATACATTTTGGTAGACTATTTACTTGTGTGGGTTAGTAAATTATAAAGGATTATCTTATTATTTGCTTATTCTTTTGGCTTTTTTATCTTTATAAAGTCTCAGGAGAAAAATTCCTAGTTCAGAATATGCCTTCTCTCCCTATGCCTAGTGAAAAACAAAGAAAAGATATATTGATAATTAGGTTTTATGTACTTAACAGAGATAAAACATTTAAGTTTGAGATAGAAAGGGAAATTGTTAAAACTCTTGTAAATACAGAATATGTATAGCTATTTAACAAAACTAAAGAAGAAAATACTGTTCTATTTGCTCTCTGAAGAAGGGACAGTCAGGTCAGTGTACGAAGATAAAATAAGGAGATATTAGTGTACTCCATTATATAATTTAAAAACTCACAAAATTCTGCTGTCTTTTTGTGTCAATGTACAGTCACAATTTCTACCATCTATTGAGTACCTATTACAGGCATTGTTCTAAATGCTTTATGTGTTTAATCTCATTAAATACTCCAAGTAATACATGTGAGGCAGCTATATTTTACAGGTATACAATGAGGTTCAAGGTCTGTTTGTCCACATTTGAACCCAATCCATCTGATTTCAAAACCCTTCTTTTAGCCACTATACGCTACTTCAAAGGATTATTTGGGATTAGTATGGGAATCTTAAGACAAAAAAAACAATGAAATGTTTGGTAAAAATGTCTTATTTTGGTAGAAATGTTTTATTTTATAATGTAACCACGTGAGCTTTCTGTTGTGTGTACTAAGGAAAACACCGTGGTATGAATTATGAGGGCAAATCATGTGGCCATCATCTTTCTATGCTTCACTGAATGCAAACAGCCCTGAAACACGCTCTGTTATTTCTTCTTGCCACTGCAAAAGAAATCAGGCTGAGCTTGTTTTAATAGAAACAAAGAAACCAGTGATAAAGCTGTAGCCAACATAGGACATTCCATCTACTTCTCACAAACTTAGATTAGCCAAACAAAGTTTTATATACACATTCATGTATATGTAACAAATACCCAAACACACTGAATGTGATGAAGTATCTTGACCCTTAAGACATCCTTTAACCTTATGATTATCTGTGCTACTTAAGATTCATTTTCACATTAACAACAAAGAGGCTGTATATAACGAGTTTCCCAAAATGTATAAGATTAAACTCTCAGATAGAAGCTACAGTCCAGGTAGTCTGTTCCACTTTTCCTTTCCTTTTCTTTTCTGATCCTAACTCTTGTGTATAAGTGAAGACAGATATACTATAGCCACAGAAAACCAAAACATAAACCTCAGATTGCCTCCATGTATTACCTGTTAACTGACCAATGAGGTGGTTCCATGTATATAAATAAATAAATCAAGACATTCCTCCACTGGTTAATCTATGGGCTATGGCTGCTGGCACCATTAGAGAAAGGCTCTAATCCAAAGCTTTCTTCACCAGGACTATGCTCAGACTGAATCTATGCACTGCTTCTTAGTTGGGCTAAAGTTGGTAAAGAAACTCTTTGTTTCTTTGCAGAGATTCTATTAAAGAGATAACTATTCTAAAGAACTCTTGGACACTTCCTCACAGCATTCTTTTCCTCCTTCTACTCAGAGTATGTGCTTTTTTATTATAACTATATAGACATACAATGACAATACTTTCAACAGGGACTAGGAGATTAATGGTTAATTAGACACATAACAAAATCTTTGCCAGAAAAGCATAATAAGGAGTGATATATTAACGGGACTATGTGATTAAATTTTGGTTAATCTAAATGAACATAATTAAAAACTATTTATTCCAAGTAATTTTTGTCTAGAATTAAAATGAATCCCAGGAAACAAAAAGGCTAATGGAGGTTTTTGAACCTTTATAGGCACAGAGATATAAAACCAGGTTGACTCTAGAGATCCTCTCTTGGTGGGCTTTCACCAAAACATGCAAAAAACATGATGACTTTGTTCTTTTTTCCATGAACTTGCCCAGTCTCATTATCTCTCACCTGGCAAATTTGGTAAAAATAAAATAATGGCCTTAGTCTAGGTCCCAATGTGGCCATGTAGGATAGAGAACAAACCTGAGGACTTGACCCGCCATAACCAGGATCAAATCCTAATTTTGTCACTTCCTAAAATGTGAGTTGCACAACTGACAACCTCTCTTCATACTGGTTTCCTCATTTGAAAAATGGGGACAATAATATCTTACTTCAAGAACTGAAGTCAGGGTTAGAAATAATACATGTAAAAATGCATGGCAGATAGGAGATGAACAGGCTATGACAGCTTTAATGGTTAAAAATAATCAACTGTAAACCTCATTCTTTAACATACTTGTCTTTCTCTAACACACGTATACCAAACACAACAACAACGACAGTGTATTATTGGCTGTCATTGTGTAAAAGAAAGAGAAATTTACTGGTTATTGTTCGCTAGTATGAAAATAATTATACCTGTACATTTAAAAATTTTTCAGTGAAGGGGGTTTAGGTGACTACATATATTGTCATGTGAATTTATTACTCTTGGCAAATGAGGCAAAGAGGATGGAAACTATTAATTTATTTAAGTGAAATTATGCCAACTTATATGCTACCTGGGGGGAAAAAAAACAGAATCATTTTTTTTTTTAATGCTGGAAATGCGTAGAAAGTTTCAGATCACCCTTCTCTAGGTGCTACCATGAATTTATTCATGAAGGTGGCATTTCAGCTGGTAGGAATTTCAGTAGGGGAGACGAGGAGGACAGTGCTATGGACAGAAGGAAAAACATGAGTAAGCCAACGAAGTATAAAACCACTATGTATTAACTGGGGACAAAGTAATTTGGGTTGGCTAAAGCATTGTTTCCCAACCTGGGGACCTCAGAATTATTGAAAGTGATCCATGAATACCTATATACTAGGAATTGTTTGTGGACAGAATAAATATCAAACACATTTATGTTGCATGCATGTATGTTAGTTTCCTAGGGTTGCTGTGACAAAGTATCATAAACTAAGTGGCTTAAAACAACAGAAATTTATTCCCTCACAGTTCCGGTGTTTAGAGTATCAAGGTATCAGAAGAGCCATGCTTTTTCTGAACACTTTAAGGATGAATCATTCCTTCTTATAATGAGGTTATAATTCCAGTATAACCTCATCTGAACTTGAATACATTTACAAAGGCCTTATTTCCAAACAATGTCACATTCCCAGGTACTGGGGGTAGGACTGGAACATATCTTTTTGGGGGACACAATTCATCCCACAACTGTGTGTGTGTGTGTGTGTGTGTGTGTGTGTGTGTTTCAAATACATGTAGATGTTGCGGTTTTAAAAAGGTAAAAATATTCAAATAGCATTATTAAATTGTTAATACTTTTCATTACTGTACTTTTCTCAATCAATGGATATTAAAAGAATAAATCTCTCAGGTAAGAGTCTAGGAGTCTGCAAATTTTTTAATGATGAAAAGAGCTGTGCACACACAAAGAGGTTGCAAACCACTGTTACAGGGTTCTTGTCAGGAACAGAATGAGGTAAAACAAGAAAGCAAGGTAAAGTAAAGTATGAAGGGCCTCTGGTACCAAGAAAGGGACTCTGGGTTTAATTTGTTAGGCAAAGGGAATTACTAGTGATCTTCTGAGTGGGTGGCATGTATGCATGTAGAAGCTAATGTGATAAATAAATTAAAAATTCTGAACCACATCAATCTGTCCATCAGGGTGGAGCTTTAGGAAAATTACTTGTGTATATGATGGACTAAAGAAGAGTGAGAGTGGAGACAAGGAGACCAGGTATGAAGTGAGCAGGCTCTCACCTGAATGAAGGATGAAATGCATGCTAGACAAATTGCCAAGGAAGAATGGACAGAGGCATGGCTAATCTGATGGTGAGTAAGCATGTGTGTGGTGCATTTGTATGTAGATTTATGTGGATGTTTGAGGGTATATGTGTACATTGGGATGTTTGTATGATGTCTAGTTCTTTTGAAATTCAAGAGTACTTATAATTTCTGTACCATTCATTTGATATTTTTAATGCGCTGACTTGCTGATTAACTTTGTATGTGTAAACACAGTATTTCTCTAAATGGAAAATTTGAAAACATACATTTCAACTAGTTTACTTTCTTGCACACAGTAGGCACTTAGATATTTGTTGGTTGGCAAGCATCAACCAAATTTGTTAACAAATATTTAATTTCTATTGTGTGTCTGTGTTTCCTGTTTAGGAGAAAAAGTAGTGGAGTGAAAAGGTAGTACTAATAGTACTTGGAAGAAACTGAAGTTTAAGTTTGGTGAAGAAATTGTAAATAGGCACTTAGCTAGTCTAAATGGTTTCAAGTCCCTGAGGCAGGACAAATTATATCCATTGATCCTGAAAGAATCTGAAAACTAGATCACTGAGCAACTCTCAATGGTCTTTGAGAACTCATAGAGAAGTAGATGTGCCAGAGGATTAAAGTGCCAAAGGGATAAAGAGGAGATAAATTCTTGAAAACCCACAGCAAGTAGCTTAATACTACCTCCAGGTGAGATTACAGAATGGCTCATTCATTAGAAAGGGAGCAGTAAGTCTTGTTATCAAATCAAACACATTTTCTTATTTGTGAAATAGTTGTCAGAAAACTTGATTAACAATTCACATCTATGTATTTTTACTTTAATTTTGCTCAGATACAGAGACACAGTGTATCCAGACTTCAACTAGCCAGTTGTCAATGTCCCTTTTGATATCCTTTGGGACAAATTATACCAAACAGGTACTTAAATCAGTGGTTTTCAAACTTTTGGACAATGACTGGCAGTGAGAAATAGATTTTTCATATTATCTGGTAAGCGCACATGTACATATGTATGTGTGTCTGTGTATGTGCATGTGCGTGCACATAACTAAAATAATGGATGTGCTGTGATGTTTTCCATTCTATATTTTTCTATTATATTTCATTAAAAAAACAAACTGCTGGTTGTAACCTACTAAATCTATTTCATGACTCACTAATGGGTTGGGACCCACAGTCTGAAAAATGTGAATTGATTTCAATCAGAATGTTTCTAGGAACTACAGAGCTATTTTTATCCTATTCGATAAAATATTTAGATGAAGATATAGAAGGATTGTTCTCAAATTTGCAGATAATAAGGTAATAATAAGAAGACAAAGTTTTTGCATGATATAATCAGGATTAAGAAACTCCTAGCAGATTAAATTTAAATAGAAAATTAAATAGAAAATTTAAATAAAATAAAAATTAAATTAAATCTACAATAGATATGTACAATTCTGCACTTTATAACTCCAAATCTACTTGTAAAGCTACAGATTGGATATGTGCTGCTGCCTAGGAGCAGCATGTCTAGAAACAAAACAAAACAAAACCAAAACAGAACCTTGGTGTTTCAGTTCACAATAATTTTTTTTTTTTTTCCAGGTACGCAGGCCTCTCACTGCTGTGGCCTCTCCTGTTGCGGAGCACAGGCTCCAGACACGCAGGCTCATGGGCCCAGCCACTCTGCAGCATGTGGTATCCTCCCGGACCGGGGCACGAACCCGTGTCCCCTGCATCGGCAGGCGGACTCCCAACCACTGCGTCACCAGGGAAGCCCCACAATAATTTTAAGATGAGAGGGGAATGGAAACAAAATTGTTTGAGAACCTACTACATGCGAAACATGAATCATTGGTGTCATGTTGCTGGAAAACCCAGAACCAAAGCAAAGCAAACTAATTTGACTTGGGGATACATTAACAGGAAATCTATTTCTAAAGATGGAGGTTCAGGTAAGAGTTTCCCTCCATTTTATATTGTCTAAACCTACCTAGGACTTGGAGTACCCTGCTCAGATAAAGGTTAGAGGAAAGCAAGAAACTTGCTCTTTAAAGGACAGGTGAAGGGAATGGGAACATTTAGCCTGGACAACTGCTGTCTTCATTCCTTTTTTTTTTCGGTCGCAGGGCTTGCAGGATATTAGTTCCCTGACCAGGGACTGAACCCAGGCCCACAGCAGTGAATGCACCGAGTCCTAACCACTGGGCAGCCAGGGAATGCCCATTCATTCATTCATTTTTAAAACACCTTTATTAAATGTAAGTTATAAGCCAGACATGTTATGGGCTGAAAACACAAAAATACTTGCAGCTTTGTCTTTCCCCACAGCCAATGAAGGGAAACATTAATTATCGACACTTGCTACTATGTTAAGTACCTTAAATGTATTATGTCCTTTCATCCTTTAATCCTATGAATCTCTACTTTGGGATGGCTAAAATAAGGCTTTGAAGAGAATTCATTTGCCCCAGATCACACAGATAAGTGGGTGGTGGAACTGGAATCCAAACCCAGCTTCCACTGAGTCTGGAGCCTGTGTTCTCAACCATTACACAATGTTGCCTCTTGAAACTCAGATTCAGGGCCTTCTTATCTTTGAAGGACTGTCCTTTGGAAGTATGGGTATGCATCTATTAAAGCAAGAATCTATACAAAACTGACATTCACCACATAAGATATATTTTTTTAATCTGGAGATTTAAAAATGAACATTATAGGTAGCCTCTCATTATATAGCTATCTTTCATTTCAAAATATTGTTAATGCAAATGCTAAGTTACTGGTACATCTGTAAGAAAAGAAGGTTTGTAGACTAAAATGAAACAGACCTGCTTGAATTTTTAAAAGTTTATGCTTTGGGGGGACAGTATCGAAAACATGTAACTGTGCAATTATAAAGCCTTGTAGGTGGTTATAATTGTTCCTACATGTGTTTACAGGTCATTCAACACAGACTGTTCCTGTATCCTAAGGGTACAAGGACATATTTACTACATACTGGCTGCTGAGTTGAAATTATTTCATTGAATTCTCACTTCCTTATGGGATAGATATTCTAATCCCTGTTAGTGAATCAGAAGACTGAGTTCAATAACTTGAGGAGATTGCACAGGTAGTAATTTGTGAGTGTGATTCAAAAGACTGTGCACTTTGCACAGTACCAGCAACTTCGAGGAGCTGACAGGGAACTGGAAACACTTTTTAAAGACTAAAAGTAGCAAAAGGTAGAACCTGCTGCCATATATATGAACAGTGGGGTGAAAAGAAGCTAGTGTGATGACCTTTCAACCTGGATTTACATATGTAAGACAGATGTATCATTTTAAACTTGCAAATGAAAATAGTGCTCGCAAAAGTAGATGCTATTCACCTGGGACAGATAAAATGCTATAGGTGGATATATGCCACTGGATTTTTCAGTGACAGCATATCTAAGTCACACTATTAAGGTTTAGAGGTGTCATAAATTTCCCATACACTTTTAATCTTTCTAACATTTTATAATTCCCTTGCTATTTAATTTAAATGGACACACCAATCACCACTCCTTTCAGGAATTTTTGCTTAACTATTTTAATAATTCCATTACTTCAGCACAAGTTTAAACAAACACACACAACCAGGAACTAATCCTAAGCACTGGTCTTGAGGAATTTTGTTATACATGACCTGTGGTACTTTAGAATTTTAATGTGCTCCAGTATCCTGGGAGTTAACTTGACTAGCCAATCCAATTAAATATGAGTAATAACAAACCAGATTATGACAGATTTGTATATTGACTGTTTTCACTTGAGATGACAAAATGACTTGAATATACCTCAAGATACCTAACAGTTCTGGTGTCTTCCAACATTATCTTTATTGAAAAGGGTATACCTCATGAAATATTAAAGAAAATTACATCCTTCATTTCGAGGAAAACAGCAGTCATGCCTATATAGTTTTAATTCAACACGAGCAGCAAGACTGCTGTATACATTTTAATTTTTTAAACTAAAAGTAATTTTTTCATTCTATATATGTGAAGACACAGAAATCTACTTTTACCACAAATCTAGGCTGGCAGAGAATTACCCATATTTTAAGATAATTCCCAAATCCTCTGAACTATACATGCCTAAGAAAAAGGGAGGCATCATTAACTGGCATCATACCTGAGGATGGTTACTGATTTTTAAAATGTGGCATTTGTGTATACCACCAAACTATTACCCCACAGTGTCACACAGTGCAGCCTTTTTAGTCTGGGAGGTGAGTTCGAGAACTGTTTGTTGTTCAGAGCTCCATCCAGAGTGGATCACTGTTTGACAAGTTCTATTTTAAGTCGTGCCTATGTGTGCAGGTGTCAGCCTCTTTCACGGCTGTAGAAAAAGAGCCCCTATACTCCATCTGTATCCTTCCCCCGACAATGCAGGATCATTCCGCAGAGCGCGTTTGCTTCTGCTTTGCCAGCCACTTTTTCACTGGGAAATTCCAGGGGGGCCCGGCAGGCTGGAGTGAGGGAAGGGCGAAGAGGGGCAGAAAGAGGCCGTTTGCCACTCCCCTACCTTACAAGGCACCTGGCACTGGCAGTAGCAGCTGCTGGATGCGACGACGAAGATGATGAACCTCCTCCTAGCAAGAGGATATTGAGGGAATTAAGGAGGTGGCAGCGAAGGCGAGACACACACTCTGTGTCCTTCCCCGCAGGGAGAATCCACCCTCCAGGGAAAAACTGTGAGGAAGCCACCACCCGCCCCGCCTCTGCCAGCTCGCCCCAGTGTCTGGCAGCGGTCCCCATGCACCTGCTCACCTGTCTATCCGTTCAGGGTGGTTGGGGGAGGGATGAGGGGTGTCTGGCTGGGTGGGTGGAAGGAGAAGGAGGGCAGGGCAAAAGAGGGGGTGCACGAGGGTTCCGCCCCCCGGAGGCTCTGCGCAGGCGCAGTGGCCGGTACCGCAGGCAGGGGGCGGCAACATGGCGGAGTGAGCGGCGGCGTCGGGGCTTCACAACAACAGTGGCGCCCGTAGCGGTGGCGGCAGCGGCGTTAGGAGCATCGGCCACAGCCTGAGCTTCAGCACCGGCCAGCGCCGCGGCCAGCTGCTCGCGCCTCAGGGCTTTTCGGAGCGGCGGCAGCATCTCCGCGGGGGGCGGGCCGGGCCGGACGGACCGGGAGGGGGAGCGAGAGAAGGCAGCGGCGGCCCCAGCGGCACAGCTGCTGGGCGGGCACTGCCGCTCGCCGGGCAGCGGTTAGCGGCGCCGCCACCGCCGGGAATAAGCTTCAGAATAACCCTCCGCCTCCGCCGGGGAGGGCGCCGGAAAGGGCCGGGCTGAGGCGCACGCGGGGAGCGGGCCCGGCGCCGCGGCGCTGGTGGATGCTGGGGCTCCGAGGCGACGGCCGGGGGGCGGGGGCCGAGGCAGGTATAACGGTACCGGCGGAGGCAGCGCCACGGCTCTTTCCTTCTCCTCAGGAGGGGGGCAAATGGCGAGCGAAAAGCCGGGCCCGGGCCCGGGGCTCGAGCCGCAACCCGTGGGGCTCATCGCCGTCGGGGCCGGAGGCGGAGGCGGCGGCGGCGGCGGCGGCGGCGGCGGCGGCGGGGGCAGCGGTGGTGGCGGCAGCGGGATGGGGGAGCTGAGAGGGGCGTCTGGCTCCGGCTCGGTGGTGCTGCCCGCGGGGATGATTAACCCTTCGGTGCCGATCCGCAACATCCGGATGAAATTCGCAGTGTTGATTGGACTCATACAGGTCGGAGAGGTCAGCAACAGGGACATCGTGGAGACGGTGCTCAACCTGGTAAGGGAAAAGGCGTGCTCGCCATCTGCCTCCCAGCCCCCATGGCCTCCCTCCCCAAACGCTGGCTCCCACCCCTCCACCACCCCCGTGGTCACACACGCAGCGCGTCCCTGCGAGCCCAGATCGTCCGGCGGGTATTGCTTAGCGAGTGACCTGCCTGCGCGCTGCCCAAGCCACGCCACCTCCCTGCCCTCCTCCGGTCCTCTCCTGCCACCTGAGCGCAGAGCCCAACTTAACACCGCTTATTATCACTTCTCATGACTATGAGTCGTCAATTGTTCCTTGCCGTGCAGGTTTTGGGTTGACTTGAGAGTTTAGTTAGGGGGAGCGGAAGGCCTCCTTTTCTCTGGGGTTCTTTCTCCGACACTCTTAATTGTCCGTGGTGTGGCTCTCTGAGGATGGAAGCCTTGTCCCTGGAGCCTAAATTCCCCGGTGCTGCTGAAATGCGAGAAGCGCATTAAGTCCAACTTGAGCAGCTGGGAGGTGTTTTCCATTGAGGAGGAAAAATGATGCAGTTTTGCATCTGCCTTTAAATATATTACGAGGCTATGTTGGAGAGTGTTGTGGCTGTATCTCCCCCCCCCCACCCCAATCTCTTTTTAGGTAGCCTTCCTTTCTTTGTAATATTGCCCTGAATATGCTGACCTCTTAAGTAATTTTTTGTGCACATGAGATGTTAAAATGTGAGGACACTAAATCATACAGGTTGATTTCTGTGGTTGCCTTCAGAGAGCATGGCATGTGGATAAAGATTAGAGGAAAGGTGTTAAATTCAACTCTAGGTTTTGGTATCCTTCGTGATAAGAAAGAGTTACTGCAGAACTGTGTATGACTTAATGTTTTGCGATATCTATCTACGGAGAGGCTAAGAAGCGTTCAAGATGTCAGGGGAAGACATGGGGAGGAAATAAAGAGAGGAGAATCATAGATTTCGGATAATAAGACTAGTTCATTTAAGATTAATTCATGTTTTAATGCCTTGTAAGTGCAGTTTTTGCTGCAGCAAAGCTTTTTAAACAGTTTCCTCTGCAATACCTAGTCTTTGACTAACTGTAAGGTTGGGTTTTGGAAGGCAAGCTTAAATCAAGAGCAATCAGTTGGCTATTGTATTTGGTGTGGAGTCACAGGAATATAAAAATTTGCTTGCAAGGAGATTTTATCACACCCATGCAGTCAGAATTTTCAGCTAAGCAATTATTTTTATTTGATCTATTGGAAAACTGAAAGAAAGCTGCAGCTACAGCAGTGGTGCCCTGAGACAGGGACAGGGATTAGATAATGTCTTTGGTTTCTGTACCTCTTAAATTCACAGAAGAGTTAAAGCTGTTTTTTTTTGTTTGTTTTGCTGGGGTGTCACGTCAAAGATAAGAGAATATTTGACTTCTCTTTGTTAGATTTATGCCTGTTTAAATACCAAACACCTCTTTGTACTTCTGTGTACCTATCAAACAAATCACAAAAAGTCAGTGTAAGTTTGGGGGGCTGTCACTGTGTTGGTATAACCAAATTCTTTTTGAGACACTAATAGAAATATTGTTTTCTTGGGTGTTTTAATTATAACCAGTACTTGCCCTTTTTTTTTTTAACGAGATGAAATCTCAAAATATGTTAGTAGGTTATCAGGTACTGTATTTATGTAAATTTGAAAGGAAACATTTAAAGGTGTTTTTTTTACAGATTTCCAATACCATTTTTACCTTAGATGGTGTGATATTAGGTTATTTTTAATAAGTATTTGTATGCTTACTTAATACATTTTAATGTGATAAGAGGCAATAGAGGCTCCCACAAGCTGAAAATTGATTCGAATGTGTAACCAGTTTGGACTCTGCAGCAGTAGCAATGTATGCTGGATCAGTTCTTAACAGATGGGGTTCTATAGATATACAGTAGGTTAAGAAAGGAAGTGAAGCATTTCTTTTGAGGTAAAAAAGAAATTTAATTCTCTTCAGTGCAGTGAAAATCTGGCATGAAGTCTCAACATGCAAACATTATTTTAAAGATTAACTTTACTGTTAAGCTTTATTAGAATAATCAGAAATAAGGTAATACTGACATGGTATATCCCCAAATCCATTTAAGACATTGTAACTGCGTTACAAAGACATTTTAATTTTTGGCATAAAGAAAGTTATGTTTAAAATTTCTTTGTACGTACTTAAAGAGTACAATTGATCTTTAAATGGAAACTTTTGGGGAAAAGAATGACAAAAGGAGCTATTTACTATTAAGTTGTTAATTATATTGATTGTGGAATACACATTAGTCATTTGCAGTGTAGTATTTCTTGAATGGTAGGTTTAGTGCTTTATCTTTCCAATATACTCATGATGAAAATGTCATGTGAAAATTTAAGTTGATTGAGAAAATATTTGGAGATCATAGGCATTTAAAAAATAATTATCAATACTTAATTGTATTTATTTAATGAGTAAATCAGTAAAATCCATTTAGGGCACTCAGTGACTTGCTAAAGGTTGGAAGCCTCTAATATTAATCTCTAAAATGAGTTTTTTCAGTTTTCAGTCTTAATTTAAAACATTAAATTAAAAAGTAGGTGGAATAGTGAAATATTTATCACAGTGATTTCTATGACAGAAAAGAAAGGAAGGAGAACTAATGAAACTTCAAAACAAAACGGTTTCTACCTTAAACAAAACCCTGTCTCAGTCACCTTTGTCAGAATATTTTTTTTTCCTTTTTTTCCTGTACGTTATTTTTCTTTATATGATGAGAATACTGATACTTGGTTGTTAGGTTTCTCACATGTCTTGCCCAAAGAATTAAAAGTTTTGCAGAGTAAAGTTGAAGTATGCATTAAAATATAGGACTCCTTTAACACAGCCATGGTTGTAATTTTGGGGCTTTTTTCTTTTGCCAAAGGTAGAGGTCCATTTCCACTATTAGGTGGACTGTGGGAGTTTGTTGAAGAATCACCATGGAATGAGAAATAAAATGAGTAATTTCCATTGTAGATGAACGTATTTGTACAATGATATTATAGTTGACTTGAAACATTCAAATACAAGGTGGACAAGATCAGGAAGATGAGTGAGTTAGTTTGTAAATAAGTTACAGTGAGAGTGTATTGTCAAGGATTTTGCGTTGTAGCTTTACCGATGAAAAAAACTGATCATCAACAAATTTGGCTTTGGGAGGTATTATTTAATGTGGCAGTATAAGAGCATTTAACTGTAGAAAAGGAACTTTGTTGGTTGTTTCAGTTATAAAGCAGGCATACTACTTAATCCATTGCTTCCTTTGTAAACACACTTAACATATGTTTATATAAAGTTTTTCCTTCCTTGAAGTAAATTCTATGTATACATAATGTGTTCTTTGTTAATAACATGAACATGTCTTCTTATCACAGATTTTAATATAAACTTATTTTTAGAAAAGATAAAATAAGGGATTAATATTTACTTAAAGAATTGACAGTAGGACTTTTTTGAATAGCTCTCTTAGGTAGTATAAATCTATAACATTTAATTTGTAGTTATTTTTTCACAAATTGTGCAATATATTAGTGTATCTTTGGCTGTAGAAAATATTTCCTCTGATAATTTTATTTTTTTATGTTCTAAGTGGCATACTGTATATTGTATTAAAAGCATAACAAGATACTTTGAGGGGACTTTGTGGACTAAGGGCCTCTCTTCTCTTGACATATGGATCATGGTATTATTGTTCAAAGGAAATTTGAAAGTTATTCTTCTATACTTGAATGTGACAGTAACTTTTCTTCCTTAGAGTTTTTTCACTTGCAGCTTGATATAAATATCTTTAAAATTATATTTTCAAGATATTTTAAATTTCACAAACAAAAGATATGTTTTAGAACTAAATTTACTCTAAAAATATGTGGTTGCATTTTTGAATCATGAAGTCCTTAACATTAAGTCCTTAATATTAATAAAACCACATTTATTTATATTAAAAGAGAATTTCCTACATTTTAATTTAGGTTGACATGTAAGTCTTTTCATATTAATTTGAATTATATTTTATTCTTGTTATCAGGTATTGAAAATTAAATTGAGTGCATGTGTAAATATTGGAAGTTTCAATACCTTAAGGAGTTCTGAGGTTTTCCTCAAAAGTATTAATTTAGTCATAAATGACATTAAGCAGCATATATTCTATAACAAGTCTGTTATCAAGTTATATTAATTTTAAATAAGTATTTTTTATATTGCTAGTCAGTTTTTGGCAAATACTATGTGGCTAATTAAATGTATCTCAAGGTTCCCTCATCTTTTGCTATACATTTTTCAAACAGTGTCAAGAAATTCATTGGTTCCAGCAAAATCAGCTCCCATTTTGGATCACCGATGTAGCGGTATTATACAATTCAGTCATCCACATTTTTGACTATTTACTTTAATATTATTTTGCATCAGTTAGTTTCATAGATTTTTCATTTATTGCCTGTACTTCTGATATTTTGTGCAATGTCAGCATATCTCCTTATACAAAGATATACCTATCATTCTCTAGTATTTTGTATAGTATTTAGTTATTTATACATGTTTCCACTCGTATGCTGTGAACTCTGTGAGAGCAAAAGCCTATATTATGTATATTTATTTTTTGTATTTCTGGCGCTTGGATAAATTAAGTGCATTTTGAGTATGCAGGACACCATTATTAGGCAGTAGAGGACAAGTTTCTGAAATTCTGTTCAACAGTAGGGTCCAGACCCAAGATCTTGAAATAAATTAGACTCCTGTAAAGTTAATGTATTGCCTATTCTTATAATTAGAAATATTTGTTGAATATGTATGATGTTCTCTATGTAGGCATTACTATATATGTAAATATTATTTTGAACTGACATCTTGGAATAAGAATCTGTTAATTATTTTTCAATATATGTATGTCAAGTATATATACATGTAACTAAGATCACATTATTTTAAACAAAGAATAATATATATGGCATTGAATAGAAATTAAAACAAAAATGTAGCCAGTTGTCATGTTACTAGGAATAGTGGGCATTTCTTGTTTCTGTCTGTCTTGCATACATTTTCCCTTTTTGGTAATAGTACCTCAATTTTCCTTTAATGAACCACTCATCCTCCATTCTTAGTTCAGCTGGTTCAGGTGGGTTCAGGTGGGCTGGTGTATAACCCAGACATGTCCAGAATCACCATGATTGGTTCAGGAATGAGCATTTAACCTGAGGGGAGCCACAGGGTGAGTCACAGGACTTGGGAACTCTTCCTGTTGGGGATGTTGAGCTGGTAGACTCATCCTATAGCTGTAGGTACCTGTATTAGAATTTGACCAAGTGTGAAACCAAGAGAGATAAATATATTCTTGATTCTTCCTGAGCACTTGGAGTTCTCTGTGTCTGTGGTTATTATCTTCTAACCATTAAATTCTCTCTTTCAGAGTTTATTATTGTTATTAGCTTTAAGTCAGTTTAAATTGGATTTTTGTCACTTGTAAATAGAAGGAATTCTTACTAGCGTAGACATTAGCAACTGGAAGTGGGGTATTGTAGGAACAGACCTTGAATGTTGAAATGAAGTGCAAGGCAGTAAGGACTGCTTTCCCCTAGAAATTCCTTAAAAGGAATTATGGAACAGCTGTTTCGATTGTCACCTGGGTTGTCTTTGCCCATGGAGCTACTAAAATTGGAACTTTAGGGATCCTCAAGTGTGTTGTCCACTTCTGCCTTATAAGAAAGGAGTTTGCTTTGGTCCAAGCTGGAATGCTTGAGAGCACAGAGGGGAGAAAATATTGTCCTTCCAAGTAAGAGAGGCCTTTTCTGCCTGTAGCTACCATACAAGAGAATCAGAAAATCAAGAACCATGAGGATTGGAAAGCCCAATTTTGTGTGTGTGTGTTATTGTTTGTTTTTTTTTTTTACCCCATGCTAAAATTGGTAAAAGGAAAGACAGGAGTTTAAAGCCAGGCAAAGTTCTGTTTTACAAGCTTCTCTCAAGCAGCTCATGCATTATACTCCCAACCTCCTGACCAAAATAACAGTCCAGTTACTAAAGAGTTTTAAAAGAGGATGCAACCAGGGAACAAGTGATAGAATAGCTGTGCCTCCTCATCCAGCTTATTATTTCACATTGCTTCAAGGGAAATCATTAAGCAGAGTGTTTTAAGGGATGAGTAATGTGAAGGCCTATTGCTATGAGACGGAATATTGCTATGAAATTTAAAAGGTAGGTTGGTATCTTGACAAGATCTCTGGCTTTGGTTACTAGTTCAACCAGTTGACTGAAATAAATTGACCAAAAGCTTACTGAGCTTTTAGGGAAACTATTTCCAGGGCAACCTCAAGCCTGGTAAACAAAGACCTGTGTTCTTTTTAACTTCTAAGGCAGTTCTAAGCCTCAGTAAGAGGAAGTGGGTTGCTAAAGCAGTACAGCTGCTAGAAGGAAAATCTGAGGCCATAGAGGATAATGGACAAGTGAGGTCTTCTGAGATAGTGGTAATAAGTGCATCCAGATTGGTTGACCAAGAGACTCCATTCCCGTAACAGGCAATTCTTGCTACTCTGACCAGTAGTATATGGACTGTGGTTTGAATTAGTGACCATGGTTTGTTTACTGTTGATTTGCAAACTGGTCCCCGTGCACAGAGGGCAAGGAGAGACTGAAGAAAAGAGGCAGACCACTCCAGATTGGTAGCTGGCAGGTTTATTAAGCAGGGGAGCTTATGAGGCTTGTCTTGGGCAGCCGCAAGATGACTGGTCTCTACACCTGCCTGCCAGAATCTTAAAAGTTAAACTACAGAAGCCTTAACTAAGTTCAGTCACATATATCATCCAGATGGTTTCAACAACACCTTGCTCTCGAGGCTATTTCCTTGGAAGCGTTCCCACTGTGGGAACAGTAGGCAGAGTATATATTCTAAGGACAGGGGAGGGGGTGAGGAGCCTCTGATTGCCCAGATCCAGCTCATGGGTCAGCTGACAGTCATGTCCTCTTGATTATTTCCTCCATATTTATCTTCTCCACTCTTCTAAGTGGGCATTATTATTATTATTTTTTCTTTTGCCATTGTATATTGATTAACGGGGGATAGTTAAATTTATTACATAGATATATATTGTCAGATTATGAGGTACCACGAAAAAATGCATGTTTGGAACTGACCAAGAATAATACTAATAGCATAAAGATTTCAGACTTGTAGCTGGATCCAGTAACTTGGCATTGTCTTTGTTTTCCTCCCTGCCTCCCAGACCCATGGTGAAGTGATGAGTGCATTTTCTGCTGTGGTTAAGATAGTAACATTGTTAAACATGGATATTTAAGAAGTTATATGTATGGAAAGAAGTAATGTATAAGGTGGCTGGGTAGCCGAGGGCTAGAATGTTGTAGATTTCTTTTGGTTTTGGCTGCATAGCATCCATTCCTTCTGCTGTTAGCAGTTCTGAATTTTTTGATTGAGGAGTCATCTCTTCTTGATTCTTGGTTTATATGGTTTGGGGTTTCCCTGGACTCCTTTCTGCTTTCCTGGACCAGGAATAGAAACTGTACTTGGCCCATCAGTAACAGATATTGGTTAAATATCTACCTGTACATCTGCGAAAGCTTGATAACTCCTTTCATTCTGCTGGAGAAAGAAAAAGATACTCATCACTGGAGTTGCTAAGATGTTAGAATGTACGTCTAGATTTGACTGTCACTCTGCTACCATGAAGGCAGAGTATGCTCGAGGATAGAACTATCACAGAGGCACCAAGAACCAAGAGATTACCGATGACATCTTTGGAGCCTTTCAAGTCACTTATACTGCCAGGCTTTTCAGTGCACTAAGCTAATACATTTCTTGTTTTGCTTAAGCCAGTTTGAATCAGGTTTCTATTCGTTGCACTCCAGTGATTCCTAACTAATATTTAGAATTAAAATTATAAAAAAAACTTTAGGTATTAAGTATCATAGGACAAATCATAAGAAAAATAATTTGGCAAAGGGCTTGATGCATTTCAAGAAAGAAGAAAGAGACATTGCTAATTATTACAAAAATTCATCTTCACTAAATAAGAACATAAGGTAATAGTGAGATAACCTGAAAAATAAATGATTAAAAGGAAAATTACCAGTGTTTTATCAGCAAGCTAAAATAATCTTAAATGACGTTGTTGGGCGTGTAAAATGGTACAGCTGTTCTGAGTAACATTTTCCCAATATGCGTCAAGAAGTTTAAAGAGGTTCGTGTCATTAATCCTTAGTTCTTTAGGCTAAGGAAAAATTACCTGTGGACAAGTATGAGGGTTAAATGTAGTTTAATGATATAAAAAATTAGCAATAACCTATATGTTCACATTAGGAAAAGGTTATGTAATTTTATATCTATATTATGAAATATTATACAGCCATTCACACTTTATGTGCCTCAGTTTCCTTATGTGTAAAGGAGTTACCTCATAAGGTTGTACAGATTAAATGAATTAATATATGTGAAGTGCTTGGTACAAAGCTAACTTTGTATAGTATTTACTATTGTTATTTATTTTATTTTATTTTTTTTACTGTTGTTACTTTTGTTCTTATCTTGAGCCTGATGACCATATGATCATAGAAAGAAAATAATGATCTAACTAAAACTGAGTTCTGTTTTAGCTTGGATTACCTGAGCTGGTGAACCTGTCAGAGAAGGAATCTCAGGTGTCCACCTTCTAATGAAACATAGGGGGTCTGTTTTGAATCCCGCATAGTCTTTAACAGCGTCTGGGGTAATTTTTCCTAATGGGAAATTGGGGAACGAATAGGCGTGAGGTGACACAGCTTCCTTTGCCTAGAATTCCTTCTATCTCTTCCTTCCTTGACATGGCTGAATTTCACATCTGGATGTATACTAGGCCATGAAGGGTGATCCTGGGTAAATAATATCTCCCTCTTGGAGTATTAGCTTAAATATTTAGAAAACTACTTGAGTTACAAACGTAAGAGGCAAGTTAGGGGACTGAAAACTATTTTGTGATCAGTTGTTTTAGAAAATTATATTAGTGTATATTTTAATAGCTCTTAACTGTTTCCAGTGTACTTGCAAAATTGTGCTGTGTTAACTAATCCTCAGAATAACTCCCTTTTCAGATGCCATTCCTTCTGTACAGATGTGGAAACTAAGACTGCAGGGAATGTGAAGTGTTAGACAAGGTTATCCAGGTATTAAGTACCAGAGCTAGGACTCAGGGCTTCAGATTCAAAGGCTATAATCTTCTCCATTATTGAACAAAATGTAGCTGCTTAGAAATTATCCCAAAGGCTTGCATTATATGAAGAGATGATGCTGGAAAGGGAGGGTCGGGTCCAGCCAGCATCAGTGAACTGATTCTGTGGTAGAGAATGCTGCCCATAGAGGACTCAGGACTTGCTGATCACAGGAAATAAAAATGAATGCAGGACAGTTTGATGGTTTTGTACACAAAATGATCTAATGGCTTATATTGTGAAGTATTAATTTTAGAGTTTTGGGGAATGGTGATACAGTATTATAAATGGTAACTAGCTTTCATTTGTATACCTTTTCACTAGGCAAAGTGTGGGTATTTTAGATATTACTCTGAACAAGAAAAAAATAGTATACATTGATATATTTATTTTATATAGAAAAAGTAGATTTGTTATGTTTTAGTGTTAATCAGATGCACCACCACATATACCATGTTTGCTTGGATAGAACAAATGAGTTAACTAGAGTCTAGGTGATATAATTTCCAATAATTGTGATTCTCCTTTCAGTTCACTGAATTAGAGCAAACATTGTTTAATAGAAAATTTTATGGAAGTGTTAAATGTCTAGGTATATTTCTCTTTAGCAACTACTTCCATTTTCTGAAAGAAATAACTTGCAGCTGATTTAAAGATGGTATATGAGTATTTCCAATGTTTTTTAAAAACTTTTCATGTGTGGGGAAGGAATTGGCATTTATAGAATTGGGGTTGATAACATACCTTATGTTTTTAAAATCCTCTACCAACTCCTTTGAAATAAATGTGGGTCTACTTTAATATAATAAGTAAACCACGGCTGAAATTAAGGAGCTTGTCCAAGGTTGCAAAGCAGAAATTAGACTCAAAGCTAGATGTTCTGTTCCTAGGTTTGTTGTTCTTTAATCTTTACATGTCAGGCGCTATGTTAAGCATACAATATGCATTCTCTTATTTTATCATCTTGACCTGCAATATAAAATCTTCAATGAAATAAAAATAGTCATTGCCTTTCTAGGTTAAACTAGGTCTGGTATTTTAAAAGAGGAGAAGTATTTTCAGCTCTAATTATATCAGCAATATTTTATTATAAAATGTCATAAAATTATTGTACTTGATTTGTATTTATTTTCTATAACTTGATTACCCTTTAAAAGTCCTCGAATTTAAATTAAGTATTTAAATTATTTTTAAAGCTTATGAGATATGAGTCATCAGTAGAAGAATTTTCTTTTATTATGCTGTCTTGACTGTTACTTGCTGAGTAATCATTGCATTTTTCAAGTTATCATGTCTTCCTTTTTTTGTCTAAAGAACTCCTGTTCATGTTTCAGGAATCAGCTGTTGTCCCTCACTTAAGTGATGCCTTCTCTGATCTCCCCCTAACAGCTCTTCCTCCCATTCTGTGCTCTCCCATAACACTTTGTACATAGTTCAGATTTAGCATAGTTCAGATTGCCTGTCCTATTTTAATTATTTGTTTACTTGTCAGACTACCCTAGAGACTCTGAATCCCTTGAGATCAGAATGTTGTCTTATTCACCTTGGTATCCTGAGTACTTAACATAGAATCTAGAATTTTGTGCTGCTTAGTGAACTTGTTTTGAAAGAGGATTTTTTTTTCACATTTTATATATTTTGCTTGTTTTTGTCACTTCTGGCTTAGTTACAGATCTTGTCTTCTCAGGCTATTCTGGTTCTTTTAATTTCTGTGTTTGCCTCTTCCTTAACATTTCAGTTTTTATTTTTTTGAGGAAGGGGGTGGATAGAGATATTTTGATGTGTTTGTATATATGTATATAAGGAGTCATAGGGTCTTCAGATGTGGTGAATAGCCTGACTCTTATCACTTGCATAGGTGAGGAAAGAACCAGTTGGGTTAAGATCCTGCAGGTTTTCACAGAATTTGAATTATCACCTAGATTCCCTCTTAGTCCAGTGTTTATTTTTTTTTGTTTTTTTTTTCCACTTTATCTTGGTGCCTGGAGTTCCACTTTGCCTCAGCCCATTTGGGGTCATAACTCTCACGGAGAAGCATACCTTTTTTTTTTTTTTTTTTCTTTCTTTTAACTCAGGCACACTCAGAACACTTAAAGTGATGATTAAATAAATTACTGAGTAATCCTAACCTAGTGTTCTATTGCCAGAGTCAAGATTCTCATTGGGAATATAAAAAGGAATTACATGGTCCCTACCTTCAGTAACTTGAGGTTCAGTACAGGAAAAAGAAGAAAAATCAGACAAATTCCATTGGCAGAAAGTGATATTACAAAGATTTAAACAAAATTCTATGGAGACATTAATGGTTCCACTACCTTTGCTTGGAGGAATCTGGGAAGGTATCATTGGTTAAGTGACTTTGGATTGGGTCTTGAAGGACAAGTAACTGTTTCCCCGCATATAAAGGGCAGGAGTGGAAAACCTTTCCACACAGAGGGACACGGGTCATGAGGGGGTCTTTCCATGGCTGTGTCCACTAACGTTAACTACAAACCACATCAGATTAGCTTTATTTCTTCTTGTAGAAATCCCACCCCATTTTTTTTTTTTTTTCATTCCATGAGTGTTCATTGGCTTACTTTTTTTTAAGGTCTTTCAAGCACAGGGGAGGTGATAAAATGTATTAGGTGATTAAATGTATTCATTGAGTTTTTTGAGGAGTTCTGTTTGTGTAGCTATTTGTGGTTCATGATTAAGAGTAAAGGTGGAGGAAGAGATGAAAGGAAAACTAAGGGTGTTGAAAGTTATTTTTAATTTTTTCAGCCTTATAAAATCAGAATTCTTAACAGTAACATTTTATCAAAGTAGAGCTAATGGTTTTCTAAAGTCTAGAAGGAAATTCAAGTGGGCTTGATGCAGTTCAGTATCAGGATCACCATTAAGAAGCCTTTTTTCTCTTAACTGGTCTAGTATTAGTACTGTTTTGTTCAGCTTCTTCCTCTGTAACGAAATCCTGTTCCCTCCCACCCCCTAAAGGACAGTGGTTTTTCCTTTCTGCAAATCAAATTATAGTTTTTCCATTAGCAGCATTACAAAATTTCAAAGAATGTTCCAGAAAAAAATGTTAGACGCTAGGTCAAATAATATTATATGTAATAGTGCAGCAACTATTTATAAAATAGTATATTTACTTTCATGATTTTTAAAAGTTGAGATTTAATGATTCATCTTTAAAGTGTGACTTTTCACGCTGTAGTTTCTTTGGAGTATCTGTTCCTATGAATAAAATATGCTAAGGCGTCAATTTTGGTTTTTTCTTTCTTCTGGGTGTTAATCTGTTCACATGCTTGTTTCATTGCTATTATTGTTGAAGTCATCCCCCTGGCAGACAGCAGGCCCTAATTGGGTGGGATTGTAGTTGCAGTCTTTTAGCCATTGACTATACTAAGTTTAGATTCAAATGGAAATGTAACCCATTTTTTTGGTCTCATTAGTACCACACAGGGACTGACTACACTAATTGGTCACAGTTCAACCAGCTTGCCTGAGTGGTCTTGGAGTTGTTTTGAACCATTAACATTTTTTCATCCTGGGCTTTAGGATAAAAAGCATTCGTTTTTAGGATGACTGACTGACTTATTTTAGGGGTGGGTGGAGTAGCTGTGAAGAAGCATTTTTCTTTGTGAAAATACTCATTTAGGTACTTTTATCAAAAGTATGTTGAGCAAATAGATTTTAGTCAGATTTGCTGGGTTTTTTTCATTAATTATGTTGGGCTTTTTAAATTCTAGAAATAACGTTTAACCTGATTAGTGATCTACACTCTGAAAAGTAAACTAATGTATTTTAGTTACTGCATGACAAACTGTCATTCACAATGACAGCTGCACCCAATTACATTGAAAAATTATGCTGCCAAACTCTGAAATAAATTAAAGATGACCTGCTTAGAAAATATGGGATATAGACATTTACAACAGAGATTTCACTTCTGGTGAAAGAGTGCTTGGAGTTTTGGATCAATATGATAATGCATTCTGTATCTTAGAGCCCAAACTTGTTGTCTTTGTATGTAAAAGGAATAAAGGTATATATTAATGGAGAGGTAGTTTATGAGAATAACATTTAATGATTAGATGTATCACATTTGTGGCACATGTTATTAGTTGTTAAAGAGGGACTCTATTAAAGTAGTTTATTCTTGAAGAAAAACTAGAAAGTTTTGCTTTATATAATGATAGTCAGCTATGAATGTTTAATATGCACTGTTACTGAATTATGTAATTTTACAGTTGACTTAATGGTCACTTTCTAATTGTCACTATATTTAATTTGCAGGTTTTCTTGTTCTTTTGTTCATGGTTACTTCTTCTTCCTCCTTCCCCTTGCTCCCTCCACTATTTAAATACTGATCTGTTGGGTCTGAATATATATACTTATTTTCATCCTAATGCCACATATGACCACATAACCATTTTATTCCACAGATATTTTTAGAATCCTCACACCATGTGTGATGCTAAACACTGAGGATACAATGATCAAGACACAATCCCTGCCCTGGAATTTATAGCACCGCAGGGAGTCAAAAATACAGGCAATGAAATGTGTGAATTCTATGATAGAAATAAATTAGGGAATAGTGGGCAACACTGAGGGGAGAAATGTACCAAGGGAGTCAAGGGAGGGCTTCATAAAAGTGGTGATGTTTGAATTGAGTTTTGGAAGATGGCTAGATCTGTCTAGAGCTGTGCAGTCACAGAGTAGCTACTAGCCACATGTGGCTAGTGAGCACTTGAAATGTTCCATAAGCATAAGATGTGCACTTGATTTTGAAGAGCTGGTATAGAAAAATATCACATTAGTAATTTAAAAATATTTATTACATGCTGAAATCATATTTTAGATATGTTGGGTTAAATGAAATATAAATTAATTTCACCTATTTTCTTTTATATTTTTCTTTTAATGTGGCTAACAGAAAATTTTAAATTACATAACATGTAATTTATAGGGACGTCTCAAAAGTAGATTTATAGGGGACATCTCAAAAGTAGATGAACCATTGTAAGTATAGAAAGAAGCTAATAGATATTCTAGCATGCTCTCTTTCCTTTTAATATGTCTGCTTATGCATGTGTATATATACTGCATATTCATATACTGTATATACTTACACTTACAGACACATATATACATAATCTTTATATTGTTTGAGCCACTTATATTGTGGGTTTTCCTGTTAAGTGTCAGTAAACATCCTAACTAGTGCATTGACTTAATGGCAACAATTTAAAAACCACGTATCTTTGGGGAAAACCGTGTTCTCCCTGCCCTGGTAAAAGTTGCCTAAATAATTCATGGAAATCAATATTGCAACAAATTAAAATGCACTTTATTGTCAGCAGATACTTTGGAAGGCAAATTGTAAGCATTGCTACAGAGTTGAAGAAATAGAATAAAATGTAGTTGTTTTGTAGGAGTTGGATGAAGTGCTGTTATTTCTAACATGTTTTGCTTATAAAATTTGCTAGATGGTTTCTTAATGGAATAAACAACTGCTTTTTGTGAGTTAACTGTTAAAAATTTTATGTGAAAATACACTTTCTGGAAATGCATGTATGTCCTGTTTACCAAAACCAGAAATTGAGAACTAACCTTACGTTTATATAGAGAGCAGAATATATATACTTTGTGAAGATTTACTTGTTTTATCGGAGTAAGAGTCCCCTATTGTATTTAGGTTGCTAATTTCAGTATTAATTATCAGGAGTGCCATATTTTAAATAAGACTCTGAATTGAATACTAGAATACTAGAATTCTGCAATGCTAATGCTTATCTTGGTAAGATTTCGAAGATTATCTTGTTTTCAGATACGGAAACCTAGGCAGCAGAGAAGTTACTGACTTAATATTTTCCATTATGCAAAGATGTAAGGATACTTTCTTACTTTGAAATATTTTATCTTTTTCCTTTCTTCTACTTTTTCCTTCTTGTCTCCCTCGTATTTGTATTCTCATATGCCTTTGTATATGTATTCAAAGGTATTACATGTTTACTGGAGTCACTTTAAGTCCAAGCAGTTTTTACTTTTTTCCTCAGCTAATTACAGTTTTATATCTGCTGCAGTGTTTGTAGAAAATTGAGATCTTCATTCTCCTTTAATAATAGCAATAATAATCATACTTGATGGAGATGAGAGGGAGGTTAATTTAAACATACTTTTATTTATAGGTAATTGTTAGGAGCTGAAGTGCCCATACCTAGGGATAGTATGATCAAACCTGGGGAAAGAGTGAGATTGGAAAGATGATTCTTTTCTTTAAGGATTTCGAATTCTAGAAACAGAAACCACTGTGTAAATTAGAAAAAAAAATACTAAATTATGTGATCAGGCTTTTGTGGAATGACTAATCTGAATTCAGATTCTGGCTCTGCCTTTTTTTTCCTCTTGTGACCGTGAGTAAAAGTATGTATTAGAGTACAGTATCACAGAGGAGGAAGTAATGAACTATTTGCAGGAGTCAGGAAAGACTTCAAGGTGGAGGATTCTATTGAAATTGGCTTCCAAGGGGAGCAGGGGTTTGCTGAGTAGACAGGGTGGAGTAAGGGCATTCCAGCTCTGGAACTTTAAGTCAGCACATTATAAAGTAGTAATGTCTTTCTAGGAGTGAGCTTTCCTTCTGGCAAATTCCTGCCTGTACTTTTGGACTTAGCTTAAGCTTCTATCTCTACTATTGATCCTTCTCTAACACAAAGAGAGTTTTGAGGCAGTTAAGCATTTCCATTTTTGTGCTCTATTAGCACCTTGTAAATACATCGGTTTCCCAGCACCCTCAGGAGTCACATTCTTGAAATGTAATGTGGTTGGCAAAACTGCAGTTGTCAAAGTCAAGGTCTCTAGACAACAAAGTGTAGGTAGATGAGAAATAAAAATAATGCATTAAACATGTATATATTTGTATATAAGTGTATAGAGAAAAGTTCTATAATGCAGCCGTTTCCAAAACAAACCAGGATCATCTGGTGCTTGTTTGCACCAAATATAATAAAAAAAAATACTAATTATAAGTTTTTGTTAGATGTGCTGCTAGGCTGTTGACTGTTACTGATATAATAACAGCTCTTGGTGGGGGAAGAAGAAACACAACTACATTAAATGTACACATCAGTTACGAGTTATATGTTGATTTCAGAAATGTTAAAATGTGAAAAATATTCCTTAGAATAAAGGAAATATAGTATTCTCAATTAATACAATAACTCCATGACAGAGGCATTTCTATCCCCATTTAACACTTGAGAAAAGTGAGTTTGTGAATTTGTAGCTAAGGACTTTGGGCAATGTGGAGCAAGACATTTTGGCAAAAAAGAGACATGAGCAAAGCAAAGTGTTCATTCCATGTAAGTTGATCTGATTAGATAGACTAGTGTTGTCATACTCTTTCAGTAGTTGTGGTTGTTCTATCCTGAAACAATAGGATTGGTCACAGAGGACAGCCTGTTCAGTGGTGAAGTGTATTATTAGTGGGTGCTATTTCTTGCTCCATCTTGTACCTGATTCTTTTAGGACTTTTATAACAATGAACTAACATCTTCGACTCTGTTTTTAGATTTATAAATTAATGCGTAAATGCTATTTCAGTCAAGTCAGTTTTTGTATCCTGGTTTTCTGTAAAGAGCTTGGCTGTTGTGGGACAACTAATTTGAATTCATATCCTGGCTCTGCCTTTTCTTTGGTTTGTGACCTTGAGTATCAAGTATCAATATTTCATCTCTCCAAGCCTCTGCTTCTCTCTCTCTTTCTTTGTATCTATGTGTCTATTTATCTATATCTTTTGTCTATATATCCCTCTATATATACTTCATATGTGTCTGTTCATATGTATCTGAGAAAAAGATGTTATTTTCCCTTTTATTCCTCTTAAGTGGGAACTGTATATATGAATTACATATATGACAGTTCATTATAGTAAGTTTCTGCTACTGTACAGAATGTTCATTTAGCACATTGCTATTCAAAATGTGGTCCACAGATCAGGTTTGCATATTTGTGAAGTGTTTCTTGGTCTAAGAGGAGATAAGGAGCTTGTGCCAGAATATAAATAATTTTGTCAATAAACACACTGTTTATTTCAAATAACTTTTTTCCCCCATAGCAAGACTTTCTTGATGAAGGAAGCAGTGTGTTAATTCATGTTCTGATTCAGTTGCCTTCTCATTGGCTGGTACTCTGAGTAGCTTGAATGGAAGGTACTTTTGGGGTACCCTCAAAGCTTAGTTTTAGTTGTGTTATTTTTCATTTGTGGTGTTAGAAAGGTTTGCTACTGTTAGTGAAAAGAATATTGATTTTGGACTTGGAGTCTAATCTTGTCTTTGTTACTAATTAGTTGGGCAAGTCGTTTACGTGTTACAGACCTTACTTTGCCTGACTGAAAATAAGGATTGGGTTAGATGACACATGTGGTCCTTTCAGGCTTTAACATGCTATTACTTTATGATTTTAAATAGTATTTTTTCCTTTTTTTTTTTAAGAACTAGAACATAGGCCTGATACTAAAGTTGACGATAAGCTACACTGGGATAGAAACATGGCTTTAAGAAGCTTGATTTTGGAATAGATGTTTTTATTAAACTTCAGTCAACCATATGCCAAGAAGTTGGTTCTAAAGATAGAATGATTAATGAAACTGTTTTTTGTTTATAAGTAGTAATCTTCTAGGGGAGATAGACAAATAAATACAATTGACCCTTGAACAATATGGGGGTTAGGGTTGCCCAGACCCCAAGCACTCAAAAATTGCATATAACTTTACAGTCAGCCCTCCATATCCACAGTTCCACATCTGAGGATTCAACCAACTGCAGATCATGTAATACTATATAGTATTTATTGGAAAATTCCCATGTATTAGTGGACCTGCACAGTTGTTCAAGGGTCAACTTGAACAACTATATACAAGTAAATATATAAACGGAATAGGTGATGTGTTAGTGATATGGACCAAAAATGTTGAACGAGGAGACTTTGAGAAACTAATTATGTAGAACAGGAGTAGGCAAACTTTTTCTATAAAGATCCAAGTATTTTAGGCTTTGTGGGCCATATGGTGTCTATCACAACTACTCAGTTCTGCAGTTGTAGTAGGAAGGCAGCCATAACCAGTACTTAAAAGAAAATACATGATTTTCCAACACTGATTCTCTGGCACCAGTTAGGTGTCCTAGAATTCAGTGCAGTTCTAACACTAACTACCTGGAGTTAGCCCAAACACCACAAGTTAAGGGCTCAGTCCCACAAGACTGCCTCCATTTCAGATGCCAGCTGCAAGTGGGGCTATCTGAATTTCTGCCTGGGTGACAGCAACCCCTCAGGTTCGGTAATTTGCTAGAATGACTCACAGAACTCAGGAAAGCACCATACTGACAATTAGTTTTATTGTAAAGGATACAACTGAGGAACAGCCAAGGTATTGGAGTGGGCACACATAGCTTCCGTGCCCTTTCTGTGCTCAGAAACACATCAATGCATTCACTAACCCGGAGGCTTCCTGAACCTCATTGTTCAAGAGTTTTTATGGAGTCTTCATTATGTAGGATGGTTGATTTAATCACTGGCCACATAACTGAATTCAATCTCCAGGCCTCTACTCACATGCTTGGTCTTCCATTGGCCATCCCCTCTCTTGAAACTATCTAAGGGCCCGCCTTGAGTCACTTGTTAGCATAACCTTAGGTATGATCAAAAGAATCTAATCACGAATAACAAAATAAATTCCTATCAGTCATGAAATTCCAAGGATTTTTGAAGCTCTGTGCCAGGAACTGAGGGCAAAGACCAAATATATATATATATATATATATATATATATATATATATTTAATTATACTATAGGCAACCTTAACCAATATGGAAATGAACAGGCATAGCTGTTTTCCAATAAAACCTTATTTACAATAAGGCAGGAAGCAAGAATTGACCTGTAGGCAGTAGTTTGAAGACCCTTGCTCTAGAAAAATAGGAAAGGCTTCTCCAAGAAAATGACATTTAAACTGTATTTCTTAAAAATTTTTTATTGATGTTATACTATTTTATTATTATTTTTTAAAGTCTTTATTGAATTTGTTACAATATTGTTTCTGTTTTTTTTTTTTTTTTTTTTTTTTTTTTTTTTT